>NC_027749.1:44171534-44180097 GCF_000695525.1 Brassica oleracea var. oleracea
TATATATATATATATATATATATATATATATATAGATATTATCTTAAATGAATAAACATAAAAAAAACTATTGATAAAAGAAATCTAGCGCTTTGAATTACGGATCAGGATCATAATAATTGAATAAAAAATAATTTTAAAATATATATAATAAAAATATCAAATATGTGTGATGATTTGAAATAATCAATTAACTTACAGCATGAAAACTATCAAATTGTTATATTTAAAATAATTATATATAAACATTTAAATAGATAAGTAACTTTAAAAATATATTCTAATTATGTAAAATATATATATAAACATGGAAATTAATATCTGCACAGTTGTGCGGATCCAAATCTAGTTCATTCTTATATGACTAATAGGTTACTTTATGTAAATTGCAGATGTTATTGGGCAGGTTGTCAAAGTCAGTGATGTAGAATTGGTGGCTGTTAACGAAAAGTTCCCCCAAAGGTATTTTTGGAACTTCATAATTCAGAGCATGATCTTCTTATACATCCATATTTAGGTTAAGATTGTCTGACTGGATTGTATATTTCTGCTATAAAACAGACTTTACTTAACACAATTTATTTTGGCAGATATAAACTATAAGAATGTGACATTTTTAGTTATATTTTGTCTTAGGTTCTATAAAAAACAAAAATAATGAACTAACCTAGCTTATCGCACGATATCTTAAACAAGTTAAGCAGTAAGCAGCACATATAGATCCATAAAACGAACATGTGACCGGTTGATATGAGCTTGAAAGGCATAATCTTTGGTTCGTCACTTCGCCGATCTTATGTGATGAAGTAATGGTGGCTTTTCAAATCCTTGGAGCTTGAGATCTTGAGAAATTGTTCTCGGAATTTGAGGTGATATGGTATATGCAACTTCATGATGATTCGAAGGAGGAGAATTTTGGGATTGTTTGGATCGATTGGAAGGTGTGACAGGATAAGTCACATAGCTTATTCATAGTTATCTTTTAGTTTTCATTTTTCTTATGAGTTTATCTTTCCTTTTCTTAATTAGTTTTAATAATTCTTTTTCTATATAATGTAGCCTCATGGCAAGGGTTTTAGCAGACAATCAATAAACTATTTTCTTAAAGCTATTAGTTATGTCTCAAACAATCTTGCTAAGTTCATACAAAGAGCTTTGCATACGAACTCTGTCTTTCGAGTTGATCCTTCTTCATTCCTGATCATCTCCTAGGCCTTTGTTTACCTGTTCTTCGAATCCACAGTAGGATTTCTAGTTTAGGATCTATCTATCCATGTTTCCAGTCTCAGTGGTATCAGAGCTAATGATCTCCGGATCTGAAACTATGGTGTACCAGCGAGTTGGAGGAATGCAAATCATACCTTCAAAGCAACAAGCAGAAGCGTTGACAACCCAGCTGCATAAACAAACCACCAAAGCTTAGCGAGAGGATATCTGTAGATTGATAATCCCAAAGATAGATGTGTTATTATTCAAACTGCTTCCTAAGGACACGATCTCGTCGAGTCAACCTCAAGAATCCAACCACACCCTGTCTATTACCCCAGTGACGCCACCAATCTCACCAAAAACTCCTGAACCTCCCCATTTCAATCAACTATCAGCAACTGCAGAGATAATCAAAGCTTCATCGTTATCAAGTCTCACATCCAAAACAAGAAAAAACAAATGTCCTATCCCTCTAAAGTACTCAGGTGATAAGATATACGAGAGAATGGAAAAGGGGTTGTGTATATTCTGTGAAGAGAGAGACACAAAGGGGTTGAGATTATCATGATCGAAAGTGACGACCAATCCATCTTGACTGGAAGTGACGACAACCCTGTGGTTGAAGAAAGCTTGGTCGTATCTGATGAGTTTGTAACCGAAATTGTGATGAAACCAGACTCGTTATCTGAATCATTGGAGAGTTTCACTTCAGATTTTCTGATCTTTGATATTGCAGGACAGAAAGAAGATCAAAACACAGATGATAAAGAAGAAAATATGAGTTTCTCTCTTGGGGAAAAGAGAGAACACACGATGGTCAAGCAATCTCAAAAGATTTTTGTTGAATCCATGTCTCGTGTTTTTCTTTCACTGCCAAATGGATATGAAGACGCTTCAGAAACATATGTCTACTCATTGGGTGATATGTCGATTTATTTTTCTTGGGATTGGTTTTACCTATGTTAGGTAAAGATGGCTTTAAAGAGAATTGTTCTACTTCTCTGTTTCTTGCTGATCGTGTATGGGAGCCAGGTGGTCTTCTAGCCAATCTAGTTTCGTTGAGCTGCTTAGACAAGTACCTCTGTCATGATTTAAATATAAAGGCTCATGAGACTTATTTACAGAAATTCACAGCGAGGTGCATCCCATTAGCTAAAGAAACTTCGCAATGGACGGAGAAGGAAAATATTTTCCTTGACGTGTGTTCTGTTCTTGATCTAGAAGAGTTCAAGACCTTGGGCAAAAAGAGTTTCAACACTCTTTATCTGAAAGACAATCATGAAGATGAATGTGAGCCAAAAGAGGTATTACAACTTGTCTCGTTTTGGAATAAACTATTATGAAGTATTGACTGACCATGATAAGGGGAAGCTCTGTTTTAGTGTTGGTTTGGAAATCAGAGGATGCAGGTGGTGCAAAAACGACCACATAAGATCAGAACCAGCAAAGATAAGAACAATGACGTGTTAACTACTTCTCTTGGAGTTGGAGTTTTTCTTGAATGTAGTGAGAAATGTTTAAGGCATGAAAAGTACAGATGACTACTTGAATGTGCAGAGAAAGCTAAAGAGCACTGAAGCTGATTTTAATAAAGGAAATAACAGTCCTTTACAAGATGACAAAGCCATGATAGCTTTGGCTATGGAAGAATATGTGGTTATCACTGTTGCTGATGAGAACACGTTGGTGAACAAGCTAAAAGTAGTAGGACTCCCGAAGCTAGCCAGAGCTATACAAATCAGTAGAAGGCTATTAGTTGCAAGCTTGCCACGACTTCCTTTTGCTGGTATGAAGTTCTACTTAAAGCACAAATGGAGATTTTGGATATTTTTGAGCAAAAAGAAAGTGGAGATGAGTACTGAAGAATTGCTGAGAACATCAACGAGCCAAAACTGTTTGCTTAATGCTTCTGTCTCTAATCTCTTAACAAAACAGAGCCAAAATTGTAGCTTCTTTGAGTGCTTTATCTCTTCGACAAAGAGTCCATTTTGCAGGTTCCTTGTGATGTGTTTATATGACAATGTTTTGCAACTTTTGAGTTTTTGATGCAGCGTAGGATCTATTTCTAATGAGCTTTGGTTTTCTAGTTTCCTTTTTATTTTTGTTCTAGATAAACATTAGTATTCTTAATATTTAGAAAGATAATGATTAAAGAACTTTAGGATATAAGGTTAGAACCTAATCCTTAAGGACTTAGGTCTTTTCTTATAAGTATAAATTGTGAGCTCTTGATTTGTAAGAGTGACAACTTTGATTATTGATTTATAAAACTTAGAGCTTTGTGTTAAACAACTCTTGATTCCTCATTTCTGGGCATTCTTTGAGAATACAACAGATCTTAAGAAGGCTAAGATAACGGGCATTCTCAGAATTCAACGTTAACTTCGCATTATCGGTTACTACGGTTACTTCCGCTCCATTAGTTGGTATCAGAGACGGTCGTGTTAGATTTCTCAATCTAAAACATGATCATGGCACCAAGAAAAGTTACATACGAACAGTTGGATGAAATATGCCAGATGTTCGAGACGTTTACAGCTGGGTTACAAACTGCTTTACTAACCTCAGTAGAAAACGCCTTAACAACCGCTCTGTAGAATCTACGCAATCGGCTTGCAGTTCAATCTCAACAGGCGATTTTCATGGAGATAAATTCTAAAGATGATCTCTGCGGAAAATATAGATAAATTATTGGAGACCCAATTTTTGATATTTATGATGATGATAATCATATTCAAGACTTGAGCAACGAATTGAATGTTCAAGATCAAGAGGCAGAATATCTAAAGTTTTCTCCAGAAAAACGTGTTCAAATATTTAACAAAATCAACAGCGAAGATGTCTATGGTCACGAGAAGCCGAATCTGAATGGTGTATCTTGGAAAGAGGATTGTCTGTGATTTTTATCTTATCAGGACATGGTAGCTAACATAACTACGAAAAACCAAGGTAAATTTATTTATCCCGTAAATCATCCTCAATATATCCCAGAACAACCGCCAGATAATGTTCACCAAAGTGAGGAAGGTCGCTACAAAGAGATCTATGTTGAGAAGGTTTTTGACATCTATGAATATGCTCGTGAACTGATTGATGATGAGTACAGTATCAGATTTACGGGTACAAGTTATGCAAACTTTGCATGTACACAGTTCAAGTACGGCCAAAATCATATTCTGAGAAGAATTTTAGTGCTTGTTTTACGGCTTGGAAAACACGTCCAGTATTTGGATTTTGTGTTTGGTTACATAAGTTTTATACAAACAAGTGCCGGGACATCAACCCATTCCAGACATCCCTTGATGTGTTTCATAGGAAGAATATGCAACTTTGCAACTAACGTCTCGCTTACATCAGTGTCCGTAATTACATTCCGAGATCGTAGTTCCTTATCATCGGAGGAGCCTAGTGCAATGTTGTTGAACACTTTGGAGGACATTTTTGATGACATTGATGTTTATCGTTATGCACAATATGGGCTGGTTTCAGAGTGGTTTTGTTCACGAGTGAAAAAAAATAAAGCGAAGTCCATGTTCACATTCAAGTGGAATATATTCATGCATGGTTGGGTTCTCTATGTTGATTGGTCGAGTACACTTTGTGAAGTGAAGCTTGTAAGAGTCAACAGACCTGCTGCTTCCGTGAGTTTCATCGAGACTTCCACAGTTCTGAATTCAAGTTGGAAGCTTGGATTTCACACTACTGTACTTGTGCCTTTTCATGATGCCCTGAAGTACAATTTTGAGGTTTGTTGGATGATGCCCTTTCTTTTTGAGGTATCATTGGTGAGGCTTCCAGCAAAATCAGATAGTCTCCGGTGTGTCATGATTGTTACACGTGTGAGGCTTCAGTGTGGTTCACTCATTGCCTTTCTGTTTGATGAAAAAGGGCTAACAAAGTCTTTGTGGCCACCGTGTGCTCTCGGGTTGTTCAAATCGTTATCCAAGCATTTTCTTTACTACTATGACGTTACAATATGGTTTACACTGTGGTGCTTGTGAGCTAGAATTAAGATTTATGTTTAATACACAATCTTGTGCCAACGACTCCTTTCCGGCAGCTATTCGTGAGGGAGAGATTGCTTTTGAGTCAAGAAACCTGTTTTGTGTCATTTGCGTTGTGCATCGGCTGCCACAGTTCTCTTGCGGTGGCGTGTCTTCGCTTGCACTTGGTCAAGTACTGGTGGTGGACGGTATAATCCAAATGGTGCCTTATGCTCACGTTTATATATATTTCAGAAAGGTACAAGGGTTCATCGTCATGTGCGTTATTAAGTTTCAGAGAAGAGACGGCTTAAAGATGAAGAGTCAAAGGTCCAAGAAGCAATATGTAATGTGTGGAACTACCTTTACTATGATTAACAGCAGCAGCAAGGTTGGTGGAATAAATGAGATGTCACTCAGTACTCCCAATCAACTAGTCAAAAGGATGGACAAATTAGGCCCTGCATATTACAAAATTTTCGAGAATATTGATGGTGCTGAGTGTAAACAGAGAGAGAGATGGGTAAGGGAAGAAGACGATATTGCTTGTCGGAACGTACATGTGTGGTTTCAGTCATGCTTCTTCACTCCTTGGTTTAGTCTGAATTTCTCCGGTCACGTATTGGTATTGGGAGATTTAGCTGAGATGATGTACTATCATTCAAATCCCTTACAAGATGGATCATTATCAAAAATTTCTACAAGGATAAAGGGAACTGTGGGTAGCACACCATGGAGTTTGAAAGATACATGGCATGAGAATCTTATGGTTTTGCTGACGTTGGACCTGATTCATGTTCTACCTCGTCAACAGGTGCTACGAGCTTGTCTTCTTTTGCTGGTAATAATGGAATTCATGAGTGATACGCTTCTGATTAGTGTCGAGACAACTACTGTTAGCACTTGTGGATATATTTTGGCGGACGCGTTTGGCGTGATCTGTTATGATATAATTTTGTTAGACCTTCTCAACTTGATGCATGCCGAAGTCCGAAGTTCTTCTTGTGCTGTGGCATTTTCTCGGCCTCATGTGTCTCTAGTAGGATATTTCATGGTCTCTGTTATCGTTCATAACGAGGAGTCTGCCTTTACGTGTCCATTATGGGTTCACAATAATATTCTGTGTCTTCTTCAAACATTCAAAACGGTGCAGTGGACATTCTTTCCTCAGCTTCCATTTCAACTTGGGTTATGCTGTGACGTTTACAACGATCAATTTGGAGCTGCATATAAAACTTCCACAGGATTCTCGCATAAAGACATTATAGATCTGTGGCAAGAGGATGTTTTTCTCGGGTCCATTGTGATCTATTTGTTGGAGCCAGACTTTACGTGTTGTTGGAGATAGATTTACATCCTCCTAAAAGTCCATTAGACATTAAACTAGGCTCATATTGCTAGGAAACCCTAGACTCTTTATATAAATAATGAGCTACTTCCTTATGAGAAAAGATATCTTTTATTTTTAGATTCTTTTATTGTATTGATTTAACAAACATTTCAGCATAAACACCATTTTTGGATCAAACAGTTGGCGCTAGAAGGAGGGGGCAAAGAGAACTATCCTGAAAGAATCGAACTTGGGAACAACTCATGGATCTATCGATCTCGGTTCATCTAGGCGACAAGCTATCAAAGTCATTGTCTAAGAGATAAGTTTACACAATCATATTTCATTATTAAATTTTGATTCACTGACCACAGCATAATATACATGTGCTTAACCTTTGGAAAAAAATTTAATTAAAAAAAAAAACTTATCTTTGATTTAGGAGTCGCCGTCAAAACGGAGATCCGTTGACTTCCATTCCATCCCGACGACAACCTGCAACTCCTGGAGAATGGAATGGTTCTCCTAAATGGACGAGGCCGTCGCTGCTTTCTCACATCCGTCGAGTCTCATTCCATGGTCGCCGGTAACGATCTAACATGTGACAGAAGGAGAGAAGAAAAAGATCTTTCACTAGAAGATCTCAGCAAGCCACGGTGGTCTCTGGATAAAGGAAGAAACTTTTTCATGAGCTCTACTGTTGATCCTTCTTTTGGGAATTCTATCGAACACTTGGTGAGCTAATGGTAACATGAAGCAACAATGGCCATTCATGTTCGTAATCCCACAAAACGACATCAAAGACAATGATCTCGATCGCCACCGCCGAGAAGACGAGCCATCCTCGCTTCAGCCATCTCCTTCACTCTCTTCCCGACGTATCCTCGCCGTCCGTCAGAGCTCAAGCTATCTCTGAATCCCGTGACCGGTTAGCTCCAGAGCCCGAGCTATATAAAAAAAAAAAAATCAAAGTCTCCGACAAATAGAAGATCCGGGCAAACCACGGTGGTCTCGGGATAAAGAAAGATTCTCGTCAGCTTACAGTCTCTTCATCAAAGAGAAGAAATGCAATTAGAAGCTTTCTGCATCAATTCGTCGAACACTTGGTGGGCTAATAATAACGTGAAGCAACAATGGCTATTTCCCTCTTTGCCGACTTCAACCTCGACCTTGCCGACGAAGATCACGATCTCGTTAACTTTGAAGACTTCTGGCTGTGGCCGTGACGAGCAATCAATCATCTCCTCACGAGGGTTCGATCAGTGGGCATAGCAGAATGGAGGGTAATGACCAAGAGCTCGCCACGTTAGTATGAGCATCATCATCAAGTTTATGATCTCCCGACAGTAACGAGCCAAGAAGCTTCCGACGAACCTCTCGGCTCGGCCGTTTGTGCTCCATCAGTGACAACGTCTTTGAGCTCTATCAAGATCAAGTTTTGAGCTTTGTCTAGAACAAATCTTGAGCTTCGACATCGTCGATCTCTGGTCTATGTGGATGCTGATGGACCGGGACACAGACACCGCTTCTTCTCGCCATCAAGGCCATGCTTCCTCGCTGAAGCTCTCGAGACAAGGTTGCCGTAATTGGCAAAAGCTTCTCGTTGTACCAAAGCAATGGCGAGCAAACGTGCTTGACCCCCAGCACAATCTCGCCACAAGCAGTGACGGAGTCAGTGACGAAATCCCATCACATTCCATTGAAAGTTGTTGCTTCTCTTTGTCGGCTTGTTCTGTGGTACACATAGCTCACCACCATCTCAGCTCAGATAAGAGCGATACATTGAGCAATCAACTTCTATGTGTTTTGTTCTCTCATGAAACACAGAATTAGAAGCGATGTGGATAGCAGCCTGTAAGAATGAGAGAATTGTTAGAATGAGAGAATTGTTAGAGTTTATTTATGGAGAATGAAAAACATGAAGAACCTAGAGAGAGAGAGAAAGTAGATCTGAAGATGTAAGAGAAAGACAAGTATTTAAAGACAAGTGACCTCAGTACACAATATAATAAAATATCTTTTCCTCTCTTCTTCTTCTCTT
>NC_027749.1:44181831-44200333 GCF_000695525.1 Brassica oleracea var. oleracea
AGAATCCACAATAATAGGTTTAGACCTTACTGGCTGAATTCCTTGCTTCTTAGATGCAATGAGTGCTTTTGCTTCAGCTACAAATGCATCCCACTCTCTTCTGGTAATCACCTCATCAGCTCTACCCTTCTCGTGTCTATTTTTTAATTCATCCCCATCTTTTATATCTCCTATGTATGCTGAATACAAGCTCTTGCCACTGATTACTTGTTGTAGTTCAGTAATCTGTCTCCTCTCCTCTGGCTGAGTTGTTGCTTGCTTCTGCTTCAACATACCACACACACTCTCTACATCAGGTAGAGTTTCTTCTGTGAGTATCTTCCTGGCCAGTTTATCATAGGACTTATCTAAACTCAGCAGGAGACTCAAGACTTCATCTTGCTCTAGCCTTCTCTTCAGTACGATTTTATCCAAGGTACTCGGTCTGAGCGCCTTTAACTCTGCCCATAAGCTCTTAAACCGTTCAAGATGCTTACTGAGCTCTTCTCCATCTTGCTTCAGCTCCTCAATGGCCCGCTTGACCACAAAAACCTTGCCCAGATGGGATCTGTCCTTATACACAGCTTCCATACTCTCCAACAACTCCTTAGCCGTCCCTTCATGAGTATCAGCTTCCAGGATTGAACTTGAGAGCGACCTTTGGATGATCCCAAGTGTTCCTTGATTCTCTTGAATCCACTTGCCTTCATCCATCTGCTTCGTAATCACTTCACCTCCACAACTCCACTTATCAGGAGTAACCGGTGTATATAGCTTCACCATGGTGTCGTTTGTTTCCATCTACAAGAAGAGAACCTCAACACACTAATAACACAGAATATCCAATCTTCAAGAACACTCACGAACCCAGAATCTTCAAGAACACAAATTTGCGGAATGAACTCAGGTTTTAGAGTAACCTGGCTCTGATACCATGTAAGAATGAGAGAATTGTTAGAATGAGAGAATTATTGAGAGTTTATTTATGGAGAATGAAAAACATGAAGAACATAGAGAGAGAGAGAAAGTAGATCTGAAGATGTAAGAGAAAGAAGGAGAGAATAGTTTCCTTGATCTAATTGTGGATCTGGGTACAAGTATTTAAAGACAAGTGACCTCAGTACACAATATAATAAAATATCTTTTCCTCTCTTCTTCTTCTCTTCAATAAAATCGAGCTTATAAAACCCTTATAAAGCCTTATAAAACCTTATAAAGTCTGGCAGCTTAATTCTCAAGTCTGACAGCTTAATTCTCAAGTCTGGCAGCTTAATCTCTTCACTTCTTGATCTTCATCTCAACATCTTTGAGCTCTATCAAGATCAAGTTTTGAGCTTTGTCTAGAACAAGTCTTGAGCTTCGATATCGTCGATCTCTGGTCTATGTGGATGCTGATGGACCGGGACACAGACACCGCTTCTTCTCGCCATCAAGGCCCTGCTTCCTCGCTGAAGCTCTCGAGACAAGGTTGCCGTAATTGGTAAAAGCTTCTCGTTGTACCAAAGCAATGGCGAGCAAACGTGCTTGACCCCCAGCATAATCTCGCCACAAGCAGTGACGGAGTCAGTGAGGAAATCCCATCACATTCCATTGAAAGTTGTTGCTTCTCTTTGTCGGCTTGTTCTGTGGTACACATAGCTCACCACCATCTCAGCTCAGATAAGAGCGATACATTGAGATTTTCTTTGTGAAGATTATCTTTTTGATGATGACGCTCTCAAGCTCCACAAAGGAAAGCTTATTGACCACTTGAGCTCTGTTCTTCAAAGACTTGAGCTCCATCAACGGCAGCTAAAAGCAGAGTTGAGCTCTGTTCTTTGTCATGACGAGGCCTCCACCAAAGGCGTGTCTTTCACAAGCTTGCTAGAGTTGAGTTCGGCAGGTCCATGCTTGATGTTCGTTGCAAGACGTGTCTTAACTCGTGCTTGAGTACACTTGGAAGTAAAGAGCTTAGCTTATGATCATTCACTCGGATGGAAACGAGACGCTCTCAAGCTCCACAAAGGACAGCTTCTTGGCAACTTGAGCTCTGTTTTTCAAAGACTTGAGCTCCAACGTCAATAGACAGTCTGTGTTTCTTCTTCATCATGACTGATTTTGAGAAGTGGAGATTGCAACATCTCGCAAGGCATGCTCCAGCTTGTCACTGCCGCTGTTGTGATTCCACTCAGCTTCACAAGCTTGTTCACTGCTCAAGACTCATTCCAGTCGCCTCTCTCATCCGTCTTTAAGCTCGGCCTCGGACAGTAGCAATCACGTGATGACCTTGGTAGTAACGATCTGATCTCCGCACCCGGCTTCTTATGTTTCACCGCCATGACGTCTTCAAAAGCTCCGTCAACAGAAGCTTGTCGCCAAGTTCTCAAGACTCGCACCGGCTTTGTTCTCGGCATTCATCTCATCTCGTCACTCATTTTGTATCTTCACCGAGGAGACACCATGATCAATAGAGAATACAATGAGATGTCCATTGCCCGGCTAGAAAGTATGCACATGCCACTAGTGTCATCAAGGGATCAGGGGAGTCACGAGGAAAGAGACAACAAGATGTGCAGTCACACGTTAAGCTTCAGATAAATCAAGTTCCACGAGCTTTTACTCATCTTCAACACGTGTCATCACGTTTCCATCAAAGCATGAACAACTCCAGATTATCATCACGAGACAAACACTTTCCCTTATACAAACAGAGTAGAGAAGACGAAGAATATGAGACGCTCTTTGCAAATGATGGCGATTTGGTCACAGTCCTCACAACTCTCTTGGCGACTTCATCGTCACTGATCACCAACTTAACAGCACAAGCCGGCACATTTCTCAACATCATCATAGCCTGACGAACACACAAGCCAACAACTTGCTTGGCACACACGATCTCAACACGAGGCTTCGGGTCAGCAATAGTTCGGTAAACCTGTATTTTAGGCACAAGTTTAAAGTTATTAGGCACGAGTTCGCGGTCGACTCGCTTATTGTTAGACACGAGTTTACAGAAACTCATCTTTGGCTAGGCATGAGTTTACATAAGCTCTCCTTCTACTAGGCACGAGCTCTCAGTAAATTCGCCTTTGTCTTAGCATGAGTCAAGTAAACTCGTCTTTCGCTAAGCACGAGTTTAAAGCAAACTCGCTTATTACTAGGCACAAATTCGAAATAAACTCACCTAAACCGTCATAGGCATGAATGTGTCTAGTTCATTGTCTAATAAACCCTATTCGTAAAATTCACAGAGATCGACTTCATCTCTCTCTACGAACTTGGGGGGACTTACTGTTGGAGATAGATTTACATCCTCCTAAAAGCCCATTAGACATTAAACTAGGCTCATATTGCTAGGAAACCATAGGCTTCATCTTTCTATAAATAAGGAGCTACCTCCTTATGAGAAAGGATCTATTTTCCTATTTTACACATTAAACACTTCTTACAAAGAATTTATAGATTTAGATTTACTTGATCACTCTTGTAATACAATCTTTGATCTATAAATTCTTTTTGATGTTCATTTCTCATTTGATTCTTCAAGATTTTTCATAAACCTCAAGAATCTAATCTTTTATTTTTAGATTCTTTTATTGTATTGATTCAACAAACATTTCAGCATAAACACCATTTTTGGATCAAACACGTGTGATCATGGTCAAACAGTTAGGTATATGGGTTTACTCTCATTCGTACACAGGCAGGTTTATACTAATTTACAGACTACGTCCAACATTTGCAAGTTCCTTCCAGATCGGCATTGCCGCACGGTACTGATAGTGGGTGACTTGGTTTCGCCAATAAATACAAGAGATTGCTTTACTCGAGGATCATATACGGGTCTTCCAGTTTTTGAGATAAGATCACTACAAGACGTCATGATGGTGAATACTACTGCATTTCAAGTACTCTTTTACCAAGAGTTTCTTTTCTCCGGCATGTTTCACATTCAGCATCTTACTATGCTTGTTGGCGATGGTTGGCTTGATGATAACGATTCGAGGACGAATCTTTTCTACCCGGGGTGACCTGATGCAGCGTAGGATCTATTTCTAATGAGCTTTGGTTTTCTAGTTTCCTTTTTATTCTTGTTCTAGATAAACATTAGTATTCTTAATATTTAGAAAGATAATGATTAAAGAACTTTAGGATAGAAGGTTATAACATAATCCTTAAGGACTTAGTTCTTTTCTTATAAGTATAAATTGTTAGCTCTTGATTTGTAAGAGTCACAACTTTGATTATTGATTTATAAAACTTAGAGCTTTGTGTTAAACAACTCTTGATTCCTTATTTATGGGCATTCTTTGAGAATTCAACAGATCTTAAGAAGGCTAAGATAACGGGCATTCTCAGAATTCAACGTTAACTTCGCATTATCGGTTACTACGGTTACTTCCGCTCCGTTAGTTTTTCTGGTCATTTATTGTTATAGGCACAAAGCTGTGTTCCAGCCACTTGCTTTTGCCAAAGCACTGCCACATTACCTTATTATGGAGATAAGCAAGGACAAGAGACTTGAAGTTGAAGTCACTCTTGATATGAAGAAGGTTCACTTTTACAACATTGTTATATCCTGCATCTTTATCCATTGGAAGGAGGTCCCTCCAGACCAAGTACCTATGTCTATTTGTGAACTACATGCTGTCAAGGTTTTCATCTTTGGGGACAAAGATGGTCTGAAGAAGGGAGTATTGTGACAGGATAAGTCACATAGCTTATTCAAAGTTATCTTTTAATTTTCCTTTTTCTTATGAATTTATCTTTCCTTTTCTTAATTAGTTTAAATCATTTTTTTTCTATATAATGTAGCCTCACGGCAAGGGTTTTAGCACACGATCTATAAACTATTTTCTTTACCTGTTACTTATCTCTCAAGCAACCTTGCTAAGTTCACACAGGAGCTTCGCATTACGAATTCATTCTTTCGAGTTGATCCTTCTAAACTTCGTTATCATCTCCTACGTTTGTGTTTACCCGTTCTTCAAATCCACAATAGGATTTCTAGTTTGGGATCTATCTATCCAGGTTTCCAGTCTCAGTGTTGTGACATGATAAGTAGGATTTCTATATGTTTGATTTTAAGTAGGATGTCCAAAATTTCGGTAAAATTGTATGTGTGTAGAATGTTTTATTACATGCTTGCTTTTAGAGGAGTGGTTATAGTTTTGTCCCATAATTTTGTCAAAAATATCATATCTAATTATTTTTAGCACTTAAATTACATTTTCTACATTTTATTCAGGATCTCCACCCACCTAGTATGTAAGTGTAATATTAATCAAACCCTATTGTTCAGGCCTAGTTTCTATACATGGGTCGTAAAGCGAACACTAATTCAAAATCATATATTTAAACGTTCGTACATGCCACTATAATGGCATAACCGCTGCAAAGAAGAAAAAAATACTATACCCGCATTTATCCGCTGAAATTTAAGAAAATTATAGTTTTAAATTATTTGTAAATTGACGGTTATCTGCATTTTAAATTTACCCAATCCTTACATGCATCCTCATAAAAAAAATTCAATCCACATCTATACCTACAATCCCAAATCCCAAATTCCAAATAAATTGATTCACACTAATTCTATAGAAGTTGATGACAACATGAACCGAACCGAACGAAACCGAAAATCAAATAGTGTTAAACCGAACCGCGAAATTGAATGGCAATGCTACTTCAGTCTTTGTTACTAGTGGTTCAACTACAATGGCTCCTGCTTTGAGTAGAAGCAGCCTATACACCACCCTTCCATTGACTCCCAGAACTCAATCCCATCTCACAACAGCGTTTTTTCCTCGCTGCAGCGGTGGTGGTGGTCTGAGAACCGGCGTTTCGCGTAGCTGAAACCTCGAGAAGAGATGTAATCGCTTCGCCGTGAAGTGCGACGCCGCAGTGGCGGAGAAGGAGACGGCTGAGGAAGGGTCCGGTGAGAAGTCCGAGTACCAAGCCGAGGTTGTTCGTTTTCTCCTAAAGTTTCGATTTTTAAATGGTGGGCACTTCTCAATTTGCTGAAAGTTTGAGACTTTATGATTTGGCAGGTGAGCAGATTGTTGGATTTGATTGTTCATAGCTTATGCAGTCACAAGCCTGATCCTGATAACGGAACCATCACCATTACGTATGAGCGACTTCTTTTTCTTTTTTTTTTAATCAACAGTTAGACAAGAAATGATTACTTTAAAGAGATTGTTGTTAATTTGGGCAGTGACACTGGAATTGGAATGACAAAGGAAGAACTTATAGACTGCTATGGTACCATTGCTCAGAGTGGCACTTCCAAATTCTTGAAGGCTCTCAAGGTTTTTTTTTTTTTTAGTTGCTAGCAGTGTTCTAGAAATTGGTCTAGGCAGGGACTAGGCAAACCGGGTTTGAACGAAATGATTGTTTAGATTTTTTTTTTAAATCGGTCTAGGCTTCGATTAAACAATAATCCTCTATAAGGCGCATAACTTTGAACATTGGTTGCTAGCAAATTAATCTTGACATCAAATTTTGAGTCATTGGTTTGATATCTCTCTGTCTATTCAGGAAAACAAGGACCTTGGTGCTGACAATGGTTTGATAGGACAGTTTGGTGTTGGGTTTTACTCTGCTTTCTTAGTTGCTGAAAAGGTAAAGACTATTCCACCTTTTGCTACTATAGGTGTCATCTAGTTAAGAGGGAGTGGACTTATACTTGTCTCTGTTTTCAGGTTGTTGTGTCAACGAAAAGCCCCAAATCTGACAAACAGTATGTTTGGGAATCGGTAGCTGATAGTAGCTCATATGTGATCAGAGAAGAAACAGACCCTGAGAACTTTCTAACGCCGTGGAACTCAAATAACTCTGTATCTAACGGTACCTTTCTCTATTCAGCCGTTCTTTCATTTCATGCGTTGAACATTTTGAGATCTCTTGACTGGTTATTCTTGGCTGCAGGAGGATGATAAATACGAGTTTGCGGAGTCTACAACAATCAAGAACCTTGTGAAGAACTACTCTCAGTTCGTTGGGTTCCCCATCTATACATGGCAGGAGAAATCAAGGACTATAGAGGTGAGGACAATAACACTTTTTTGCCTTATTGTAATAAAATAAGAGTGAAACTAACATTGTTTGAGATTTTTTCAACATTATTGGTTAGGTTGAAGAGGAAGAACCATCTAAGGAAGGAGAAGAAGAGAAAGAGGTAGAATCTTGTGTTTTTTCGGTTGTTACTGATTCCTGTTGACTGACATGACATTGTCACTTTTTTGATTCCAGGGTGAGCCCAAAAAAGACAAAGAAGACTACTAAAACTGAGAAGTACTGGGATTGGGAGTTAGCCAATGAAACAAAACCTTTATGGGTGAGCCATGACTCATGAGCTGTTTACCATGCGTTTTGTCTTCGTCCTTTGTCATGTGTGACATGTTTTGTTTCTGATTAGATGCGCAATTCGAAGGAAGTGTCAAAGGAGGAATACAATGAGTTTTACAAGAAGGCTTTCAGTGAGTTCTTGGATCCACTTGCTCACACTCACTTCACAACAGAGGTGCATTTTTCATATATATATTGCGTTATTATTCCTTTGACTGGATGCTTGTCGTTTGTAATGTCTTGTGTTCAAAGGGAGAGGTTGAGTTCAGGAGCATTCTGTACATCCCTGGGATGGGTCCTCTTAACAACGAGGACGTTACAAACCCGAAAACAAAGAACATTCGTCTCCACGTCAAGCGTGTGTTTATCTCTGATGACTTTGATGGAGAGCTGGTGAGTCTTGTAAAACATAGAACCAATTTTTAGCTCCTCTGGTTCCATTTTTTTTTCACATGTTTCATCTATGTGTTTTGCAGTTCCCAAGATACTTAAGCTTTGTGAAGGGTATTGTGGACTCAAACGATCTTCCTCTTAACGTCTCACCTGAAATCCTCCAAGAAAGCAGAATCGTAAGTGCTGCCACAGCTAGTGTGATACAAGAATATCACACCTTTATAAATAATACACACCTTGTTATAACATTCAGGTGAGAATCATGAGAAAGAGACTCCATTCTTTACTCCATTTTTATGTGAAAACAAAGAGGTTCGTGTCCTCTCTTTACTCCATTTGTATTCTCTTAAATCCCACCCGAAGTCTCAGGATCTGTATTCAAGAAATAGCTAGGCAGCAATTAGGTTCTTTGTATAGGACTAGTTATTAGATGGATTATTCCTGGTTTAGGCGTGGACTATGAAGACATTAAAGAATTATTTATTACATATTGTATATTGAGAAATTCCATAGTCATTTTTAAGTTTTTTTCACAAAAATAGCTTCCAATGAGAAAAATGACCAAAATAAGTTTTATTAAAGGGTAAAAGTACATTTTTACCTAGAGTTAGTTAATCTAGACTTAGGCCCTAAGTCTTAGGGTTATAGAGTTTTGCGATAAGGTTTCAAATTTTAAAAAATAAAAATTTAAAATTTAAAATTTAAAATTTCAAAATAAAAGAGCTATTTTGGTCATTTTTTTTTTTAAGACTATTTTTGTGACAAAAACCAAAAAAAAGCTATTTGAGAGAATTGGTCTTGTATATTTATATTATTTTTTAGGTTTATGTATAAAATTTATTTTGATGATTTATAAAAATTAGGTATACAAAAAAAATGAAATCAGACCAACTTGTGCAGGTACACTAATATTGTTGCTTGATTTAACAGATTCGAATTAGATCAATTTGGATTGATTTTAACCGATTTAGAACGGTTTAAACTGATCTGAATCGTTTAAATCGGGCTTTAAGAAAACCGTTTCGACTATGACGGATTTGCCACCTAGGCGGGGTATTCATTTTCTTTGGTACAAATGATTTACAGGATTACAAGAAGTTCTGGGAGAACTTTGGTAGATTCATTAAGTTGGGTTGTATTGAAGACACTGTCAACCACAAGCGTATCACATCGTTGCTTAGATTCTACAGTTCCAAGAACGAGGAGGAGTTGACAAGCTTGGATGAGTACATCGAGAACATGGGAGAGAACCAAAAGGCTATCTACTACCTTGCTACCGACAGTCTGAAAAGTGCCAAGTCTGCTCCTTTCTTGGAGAAGCTAATTCAAAAAGATATTGAGGTAATATGATTCAAAACTAGTTTTTCAACTTAGGGCATGATTAACCCGGTCTCTTAGTCTGGGTTCTTAACTGATGATTTGCCATTTTTTTGTTTTTTTTTGTTTTTTACACTTTTCGGCTAAGAGATGGCTCTTATATCTCTTATTTAAGAGACGGTTCTTAGCTTTTCTTAGTTAAAATTTAAGAAAAGATAAGAACTGTCTCTTAACCGAAGCTAAGAACCCCATTGATGATAGGTTCTATACTTGGTTGAACCAATCGATGAAGTTGCAATTCAGAATTTACAAACCTATAAAGAAAAGAAGTTTGTTGATATCAGCAAAGAAGATTGGAACTTGGTAAGTATTGTTATAGCAATTCTTGTGCAATCAGTGTAAGAGTTTGTTTTTCTAACACTAATTTGGACAGGTGATGAAGATGAAGTAAAGGAAAGGGAAGCTAAACAAGAGTTCAATATTCTGTGTGATTGGATGAAGCAGCAGCTTGGTGACAAAGTTGCCAAAGTCCAAGTCTCGAATCGTTTGAGCTCGTCTCCTTGTGTGCTCGTCTCAGGCAAATTTGGTTGGTCTGCTAATATGGAAAGGTTAATGAAGGCAGAAGCACTTGGAGACACATCAAGCTTGGAGTTCATGAGAGGTAGGAGAATACTAGAGATCAATCCAGATCATCCTATCATCAAAGACTTGAATGTACGTGTTTCATAAATCTCCTGTCACAGAGATCTCAAATAAAAAGCCTAATAATGGGTTTTTGAATATTTTTTGAAGGCTGCTTGTAAGAATGCACCTGAGAGCAGTGAAGCAACAAGAGTGGTTGATCTCTTATATGACACTGCTATAATCCCAAGTGGTTTCACTGTAAGTAGAATCTAACAAGGTGCTTTGGCTTTCTTGTTTTCTATTGGTTTTCCTCACTTTTGATGTGTTTGTGGGACAGCCTGATAACCCGGCTGAGCTGGGGGACAAGATTTATGAGATGATGGCTACGGCTGTTGGAGGAAGATGGGGCCGAGTTGAAGAAGAAGAAAGCTCGAGTGTGGGTGAAGGAGATGAGAAAGATGGAGAAGCAGAAGTAGTTGAACCATCTGAAGTTAGGGCAGAGAGTGATCCATGGCAAGATTGATTCAAAACTTTTGTCATGTGAATTTTTGACACAAGAGGTGTTTCTTTTTAGTAGGATTGGGTACGAGTACCATGGGCCTAGTGAAAGCCCGTTATTGGATTACGTGATAGAGAAGTGATCCGATATTTGTAGGCTTTTTTAAATTCGGATGTTTTTCAAAATATTTCTCTAATATTTGCTAATAATTTTTAAAATATTATAATTGTTTTCTGACATTTTAAGCAAAACATTCCTCTAGTCTCAGTCTATATTTTTTAGATGATAATTTCATGCATGTTTTGAGAGCCCTTTTTGTATGAATATTATACATTTTGATTAGCAACTTATAGTTTTTGGCCTAAATTAATCTAGTGAAACGTACAAGACCCTTCCAAAACCAAAATCAAAACCCACTACAATTGGTTAGTAATGATCAATGAAAATTTAAGAGATATATCGAATCCAGATTTTTTTTTTTTTTTGAAAAATAAAATCAGTGATTTTGAACAAATATACTATAAGAGTTTTACACATACCATATGTAATATTCAAGCCAAACTCTGTTTGGTCTTGAGACTCGAGATACGGAATATCACTCGTTAGAAACAAATCAATATTATGAAGGTATCTTTTACCAGCCATTTATTTTCTTTTTAATGTTGGTCAACGATATATCTGTTAACCAATCTACTATCCCCCTCGTTACTTTCTATAAATCATATAATTTTGCACCCTCTTGAGCTATCAACACCATCACCAAAACAAATGGCGTCTAAAGCGTATTCTATCTTGTTCATTTCACTAATTCTTACATGTACGTCTATTTTCATCTCTTAATCATCAATTTACATACTAAACCTTATTAGTCAATTTGGTTTATTGATGTGTTGATATTAGGTATGAGATCAGTGCGCATACCCAAGGCCGAAGCGACGTACGTAAAGTACCATAGCTGCCATACTGTAAAAGATTGCATTAAAGATATAGATTGTTTGATTGCACCGGTTCAATGTTTAGAGTCACGGTGTACGTGTATTCTTATCTCACCACTCTCAAGCAGAAAAAACCTTAACCTTAAACCAGCGGAGACGCCGTTAGGGTGCAAGACAGCAAGTGATTGTGAAGATAAGCTCATTTGCGTTTTTGGAAAATCTGTCTGCGAAAATTCACAATGTCACTGTTTAGATGGATAGAAATTTTAGAAAATTGAAGTGTTGTGTTTTCTTTTTTTGTGTACTGGTATGAATAAAAGTATTTTATCCAGATGGTATGAACAAGATGGATAGAAAATATAGACATGTGATACAAAGTTCCCGTTTGAAGTAAGAAAAATAAAAATAAGCAAAAATATATTTATAAAATTATCAAAATATGTATTTCAAAATTGGCTTATCCAAGATATTTAAAGTTAATAATAATATTAGCTATCCAAATTTCTTGAACCTGTTTTATTATCCCAATTTCATTTTTAACTTTAAAATAGTATTTCTCTCTCTATATATATATGTTTTAAATATTATAAAATCATACAGCGGAATAAAGCTTAGCACTATAATAGGTTATTTTATTTCTTTATCAAAAGTATTTTGGATACTGTATTTCAATATTTAACTTATTTATATTTCAACCGGGACTTCGAGTTCTGGTGGTAAAGGGTTCACGGCTGTGAATTCCGCAATATTGGTTGGAATCTCGGCCACTGAAGTATTCACATGCAGTTTTGCAGCGCCCCGGGACCGAAGACCGTTCTGGTGCAACACATGTCCCTCATGTGACTCTGGTCACTGTGTGGTTCGTGGTTGTCTCGGTCTCTAGTCTGAACTCACTTCGGTGAGGGCCAGGACACTCGATGTTATTCACAACGTCCCAAATAAACATGCCAAATTATAACTTAGAACTGCAGCGTGAACCAATTATTTTGTGAACCAATAATTAGACCATCTATCTATATATATACATATAAAGTTGGCTTTTTATCTCTCTTGGGAGCAAAAATCGTCATCTGTCACTTTATTTAAACGCTGCGTTTAGGGTTAGGTGGTTGCAATTGGGCTTCATTTGTAATTGATTCGGTTGGGCTTCGTCACTTTATTATTTATTTATATAAATAAGACATTGTCTGAGAAAGACGTCACTAAATAGAAGAATCTCAGTTTGACACGTCAGACTCTTTAAACGTGTGTTATAGTTTGGGCTTCCAAAAAACAATAAGAGTTTTATGTTTGTGCTTTTTGAGTCAAAACAACACGAGCTTTGTTTTAAAAATTGGGTCTGGCTTAACTTAGGTTATTCACACGCTTCTTCTTCTTCTTCCCCGTGAGATTGCCGCCGCCTTCGTATTGATCTATGTTCTCCAAAAACTATGAAGACACTGCAGCAAACGGTTGTCGATTAGATTCACTTAACACAATTAATATAATCATTAACATCACCGGCCCATTCATCTTAAGACGTCTCATTCAATACACTTCTTCCTATCTCAATGGTTGCGGACTTCACCTATAAATAAACGAGTTTGATCCTGGAAAATTCACCACTTTCTTCTCTATATCATTTTTTGAAAGAACTTCTCCGTATCATTTTAAGAAAAATTCTAGGCTTTCATGCACCTTATAAGAAACGCGCTGACATCTTCTTGAATATAAAACGAATGTAGCTACTGAGCTGCTTGAAAATAATTAAGAGGCTATTCCATTCCCACTCGAAAATCTGTTTCCGATCTGATCAAAGGATATTTCGGGAATCTGATTCCAATACGTGGCTGAGATTATCATTACTGGAGTTTATGACAGTACCAGACCACCAAGGATAAATCTACCAGCACCACCGTTAAAATCCGACCCCCATCGCCGCAGGAGAATCCAAATGCCATTTCTATTCTCTTTCAAAAGCGCAGGAAGAAAAAGAGAGATTAGTACTTTGAATGAATGGCTTTACAACCGTCTGATCAGATAACTACATTACATTTTTACCCTTTAAGAAACAAATCCCACGATGTTGAAACTCTCAGTCAGACCTGCATTTGTATTGTTTCGACGGTAATAGAGTGTGTATACACTTAGTATTAAGTTAATCTTGTAAAGTTAGCTTAGTCTAAATCACACTTGTATATATAGTCATACTTGTACATCATTTACATTAATGAAGATATTTCCAAGCCTCTGCAGTCTTCGTTTCCTGTTGTAAGACAAGCTAGCAACAACTCTCCCGTTGCACTCACTCCTGATCAGATGCAATAGTTCATTGCCTACTTCAGTACTCAACTCCACAATCACAGCGTTACATCTCCTCCTACCCCTGAAAATTCTGTTGCTTCCACTTCAGTCGTATCATCAACTCCAAAAGAGTCTGGTACATTACTTTCCCTTTATAAACCTACTCCTTTTTGCATGTCTTTTGTGCTTGCCTCTGGAGATGCTCCTGTCCCTGGAGACTCTTGGATAATTGATTCGGGCACAACTCATCACGTTTCACATTCTGATTCTTTATTTTCTCAACTAACTCCTCTCACTGACACTTTTGTTACTCTTCCTTCTGGAATCTCAGAGAGCATTGTTGGCATAGGTTATGTGATGTTGAGTGATAAAATTGTTCTGAAAAATGTGTTGTTTGTTCCTGCGTTTCGTTTCAATTTGCTAAGCGTTAGTTCTTTCACTTCTGAAGTAGACTCAATGATTAGTTTTACTTCATCTTCTTGCTTTATACAGGATCTTACTCGGGAATTGATGATTGGCAAGGGTAGACGCGTCTCAAATTTGTATGTCTTGGAGTCTGAGTTTTTGATTTCTGCTCATGATTTCTCAGGTAATAAGATAGCTTGTTCTGTCATTGCTGATATTGAGACATGGCATGCTCGTTTAGGACATCCTACTTATTCTAAAGTTGATTCATTGTCTAGTCTTTTATAATTGAATAATACAAAATCTAAAGAAAATCATCATTGTCATGTTTGTCATCTTGCTTAACAAAAACGCTTAATGTTTCCAATTTCTAATACAACCAGTGTTGCTTCTTTTGATCTTTTACATATAGATGTTTGGGGTCCATTCTCTGTTCCAACATCTGAAGGTTTTAGATATTTTTTTAACTATCGTTGATGATCATAGTCGTGCCACTTGGGTTTATCTAATGAAATTGAAATCTGATGTCTTGTTTGTGTTTCCGAATTTCTTGACAATGATTGAAAATAAATTCAATACTCGTGTCAAATTTGTTAGATCTGACAATGCTCATGAGCTCTCTTTCACAATCTTTTCAAACAAAAGGGTATTTTTTTCTTTTTATTCTTTCCCTGAAACACCTGAATAAAATTCCGTTGTTGAGCGAAAGCATCAACACATCTTAAACGTTGCTCGAGATTTAATGTTCCAATCTCACATTCCTCTTTCTTACTGGGGAGATTGCATTCTCACTGCAGTCTTTCTTATCAATCGTCTTCCTTATCCAAATCTTGATCATAAGTCTCCTTTTCAAATTCTTACTTCCAAACTTCCTGCTTATGATCAACTTAAGACTTTCGGCTGTCTTTGCTATAAAAGTACTTCTCCTAAATCTCGTACCAAATTCGATCCTCGTGCTAAAGCTTGTGTCTTCATCGGTTATCCAGTAGGCTTCAAAGGCTACAAAGTTTTAGATCTCGAAACTGACAACATCTCCATTTCAAGACATGTTCTACTTCATGAAAATATATTTCCTTTTGCTGATTCTTGTCTTTCCAATCCAGCAAAAGCTTTCTTTTCATGTCCTGATAAACCTAATGCTGATGTACCTTATGTACCAACATCATCTGATGATTCCTCAAATTCATGATCTAATGTTAGTTTGCCTTTAGCAGCAACATCAACCCGCACCCGTAGAACTCCAATCTACTTACAGGACTATCATTGTAACTTCACTTCTCTTTATCCTCTATCTCGCTATCACACTTATAACAAATTCAAATTCATAAACGCGATTCTTATTTGTTCTGAACCATTAAACTTTTCGGAAGCAGAGAAATCCAAGAAGTGGTGTAGTGCTGTGGATGTTGAGTTTGGTTCTTTAGAGGCACTGGACACTTGGGAAGTTTGCAGTTTATCTGAAGGTAAAAGTACTGTGGGTTGTAAGTGGATCTTCAAACTCAAGCTTCACGATGATGGTACTGTTGAACGACACAAAGGTCGTCTTGTAGCCAAAGGATACACGCAAAAAGAGGGCATTGATTATGTTGAAACCTTTTCTCCAGTGGCGAAAATGGTTACTGTCAAGATGATCTTAGCTCTTGTTGCGAAGAAGAAATGGATTCTTCATGAACTTGACATCTCCAATGCTTTCTTGAATGGTGATCTCAACGAAGAGATATACATGGATTTGCCTCCTGGCTATGTTGAAAGGAAAGGACACAGTCCACCTCCAAATTCCGTGCTCCGCTTAAAGAAATCGATATATGGTCTTAAGCAAGCATCTCGACAATGGTTTGAGAAATTTTCTTCTGCTATTCTTTCCTTGGGCTTTACAAAGATCAATGGTGACCACACACTGTTTCTTTCAACATCTTCTCGAGGTATCATCATTCTCCTTGTTTACGTTGATGATATTCTCATCGCCAGTGATACTGAAGCTGCAGTCACGTGGTTTGTTTCTAAACTACGAAGTTATTTTAAACTTTGTGATTTGGGTGCTCTCAAATACTTTCTTGGCCTGGAAATAGCACGCTCTGCTTCTGGTATATCTGTTTGTCAACACAAGTATGTTCTTGAGCTCCTCACTGATGCATGCTTACTTGGTTGTCGACCATCGTCTATTCCTATGGATCCGAGTATTAAACTTGCTGCTAAAGATGGTGAACTCTTACCCAGTGCAGAACCTTATCGCATATTGATTGGCAAACTGATGTATTTGACTACAACTCTCTCGGATATCTCTTTTGCCGTCAACAAATTGTGTCAATTCTCTTCTGCACCTCGCAAACCTCATCTTCATGCTGCTCACAAGGTTCTTAACTATCTCAAAGGCACGATTGGTCAAGGCTTGTTCTTTCCTGTCGATGATGATTATCAGCTTAACGCCTTTTGTGATGCTGACTGGTCTAACTGCCCTGATACTCGTCGCAGTATCACCGGATCATGCATCTTCATTCGTCAATCTCTCATTGCCCGGAAATCTAAGAAACAAGATGTTTCTCATTCATCAGCAGAAACTGAATACAGAGCAATGTCTGCAACATCTAAGGATATTCTTTGGCTCTCTCGCATGCTTGCTGAGTTGCGCTGTCCTTCTCCTTCTACTCATGTGATGTATTGTGACAGTACTGCTGCTTTGTACATTGCCAAGAATCCGGTCTTTCACGAACGCATTAAACATATAGAACGTGAGTGTTACGCTATTCGTGAACGGATCATTGCCGGTCAACTGAAGACACTTCATGTTCGATCTGAGAATCAGTTGGTTGATGCTCTAACTTAGCCTCTCTACCCGATGGTGTTCAACAAGCTTATGTCCAAGATGGGTCTTCACAATGTTATGACGCCATCTTGAGGGGGTCTAATAGAGTGTGTATACACTTAGTATTTGTTAATCTTGTAAAGTTAGCTCAGTCTAAATCACTCTTGTATATATAGTCATACTTGTACATCATTTACATTAATGAAAATATTTCCCCTTTCTTCTATTAGACGGCAAATGTTTTTTCTTTGAACAACCGGCAAATGTTTTTTACTCTCTTCTCACTGTTTACTTAGTGAATGCTTGCTCAATGCTTTGACATGTCATCTACGAAACACGACTGACCTGTGATTAAGACATGTGTCTTTTGATCGTGGTTATGTGTCGTTGGATTTGTGACCAGTGTCTTTCTTTTTTTGGCTATAAACTCTTTTTGTGAAGTTGAGTTTAGTTTCAATCCAAATTTTTTGAATACTTTGGGTTTGGGTTTCAAACTTTCAATTCAAAGTAGCACCAGATTCTCACATGCAAGTGCGATGTTTCCGCTCTTACTCTTATTCTACATCTTCCAATAAAAAAATGCAAACCAATTACATTTACATAAAAGTCTCCTTAATGATTTTTTGTATGGACAACTAAAACAAAAACGATATACTATTAGTTTATATTACTTTCAATTTCAAATGAGAATACATAAAATATTTTCAAATAATTTTAAAAATCTAAACATATTTTAAATTGTTTAAATTTTTGCTACTAGCCAAGTAAAACAATCACTCACATTTATAGATACTTGAACTTACGTGTGGTGTTGAGACCAATACCGGTCCGAGGGGAAGCATAGAAGCTCAGGCTTCCGGCCTTGTTTAAGTTAGGTATTTAACATGCTATTAATTCCCAAAATTTTCAAGTAGCCTAGCGGTTCGTGGAGGTTTTTTCTGTGATAACCAGGTTAAGTGTTCGATTCCTCCACCGGTACCGGTTGAGACCATAAGTTCGAAACAAAATTTAAGATATAAGAACTTATATCGTACGTATAACAAGGTCAAAATTTCACGGTTAACAAATACTCCCTTTGTTTCATAATAAGTGTCATTTTAGCTTTTTTTTTGTTACACAAAAAGTGTCACTTTATAATTCCAATGCAAATTATATTTAATTTCAGCTAAAATTTAATTGTAAACTGCATTGATTTTATAAATAATTATAGTTATCTCAAATACTATTGGTCAGAAAGATGTAATTAATAACAACTTACATATATATTTCTGTTACTTTCTTAGTCTATGTGAAAAGTGTCAAAGCGACAATTATTCAGAAACGGATGCAGTAACAAATACAAACAGATCACTAGCTTAAAGGATTTTGTAGACTCTTCAAGGATTTCCTGCTTAGGAATGGCTGCTGACGATTCCAACCTTGCAGCATATATGATAATTTCTCGAGGATCTTATTGATTGATGCAAGCATTACTTTATGTTTTTTTTTCTTGAACATAGCATTACTTTACGTTAGGAACATATTTTCTAGAAGAACAGGTACACACGATGTTGATTTTGCTACTGTTGTTATCCCAATGTTGGAATACTGGAAATAACAAATGTCATGTAAAAGTCAAAATAGACCATGTTATGTGAAACAAAAAAAATGGCAGAAGTTACTCCTAAATGGGTTAGTTTCTTTGTCCATTAATTCTAACTAGACTCTGATCCGCGCGCCATCACGGATTTAAATTTTTAGTTTTTGGTTATTTATTTAACTAAATAATGTATTTGTAATATTTGATGTATTATATTCACCAAGTAAATAATTTTTTTGGCATTTTAAACCATCTATTTACGATGAATATTCGATATCATATAAAAAATTGAACAAATAGACGTAATTAGAGAATTGTAGACGATATATAAAAACAATGGTTATTAATGTAAAATA
>NC_027749.1:44200787-44202812 GCF_000695525.1 Brassica oleracea var. oleracea
TATTCTTATAATTAGTGTAATTATGGTTACAGTTTCTATATTTAATAGGTACATTAAAAATACGACTTTGAAGATATTCTGTTTTGATTAATAGAAGATATTGGATTTTAAGTTTGTATTTATTGATTTGTTTTTTTATAAAGCTTAGAAAATCAATGGGGTGATTGGTTGGTTGATACATCATATAACGAAAACGAAAACTATAGGTGGTTTGAATATTGTACATCGATCGATGCATGATGTAAGTTGACTATATAAAACTTGAGCATGGTCATTTCAAACTAAAGTATAGGTAGGTTATATGCATTTGTTATATTGTAGTTATTACATTTTAAATATTACATAAGTCAAGTGATTCACGTTTTCGTAAAAATAAAATTCAAGTTCATTATTGGGATGTACTCGTCTGTAATAAGCTACGTTAAATATGATGTATTTTTAGGTTTATTTAATGACATTAAGTTTAAATTTCATTAAGAAAAATTATTAATTTAACTGGAAAAGACAAGCATTAAAATAGGTAGGTTTATTTAATGACATTAAATTTAACAATAAGTAGTTTAATTTAATTCTCAATGGCATGGAAGTGTAAATAACTTAGAAAACTTAGAAGCATTTTTTAATGTGTACTTCTCTTTTAATAATAGAGATGCATCGAACCCAATCTATGATTTGTTAGTCTCAGCATCATTTGAATCATTATTTTTTAGAGAAATTGCATTTTTTCTTCTTCTAAAAACCAATGAATTCAGTAAATAAACGTACAAAAATAAGAAATAATCCATAGTTAGTGAATATAATTCCAGCGGTCGTTCTAAAGATTTATATCCCAAACACTACTATAAGAAAAATTTTGTGATTTCTAACAAAAATAAAAAAACAAAATATACTTACACTTACAAATGCTCATACAAATAATAGTTGTTTTACATTATTTTTTTAATTTGCAATCCCGGCCCATAGAGCGAGTAATCCCTAGTGTAAAAGAAAACTACTTGTTCTAGGCGGGCGGCCCTTGTTTATATTTGTAGAATAATTTTAACCCTACTTTCTATATTTTTAAAATATATAATAGTTTTATTATAAATGTGGATTTACCATAATGCGTCTTGTGTAATAGTCTTGTGTAATAGAGTTCCTCTATTTATAGAAATAAAATAGTATTCTTTATATTTTTTTCTAAAATTAAAAAAAAAATTATTATAAAAGCATAATGTAGAATAAAAGTAACCGCTTTAATAGAATTTTAATATTTTATAGGAAATATATAAAAATGAGTTGGAAATGATCTTCTAAGAATTTGATCTGTTTCAACATAAAAGTCGTCGAATATATGACAAATAAATTGGAAAACTTTGAAAGAATAGAATCTTTGACCAATCCGTAATTAGTTTGATTGTTATGACGACGTCACTTAAGTATTTTACCGTTATCGATGTTATGGTCCGTTTGATTGTTACGTGAAACTGTATATACTTTGAGAACTAGTTCCCTAATAGGCAGGCCTGCTAATAAGCAATGAGAAAACGAACGGAAAATATTTAAAGACCACAATAAATGTTAACAACGACCAAAAACCTATATAATCAATCACTGAAAGAACTCGAAAACAAAATCCAAAGTTAAATCATTTTCTCCGTCTAATTTTAAATACAAATGGCGTCTAGAGCAACATCCATTCTCATCCTCTTCTTTATGTTATCTTGTGAGTTATTGTCTTTATATCTATTTTTTTTACGTGTGTCTTAAAACTAAACTAAATTTGAAACATGTCTAGACATGTTGATCAACTCATTTCATTTTTTCTAATAACTACAGGATATCTTCTAGCGAGTAGAAGTCCAACCGTTTAATTTAATCACTATTATAAACGTATATATCTTTTCCCAGCCATATTTTTTTAACTAGTGGTTTGCCGGCGCTACGCGCCGGATTTTTTATAATAATTCAAATAGATAGTTTAGACATTAAAATATATTTTAGTGAATTTATTAAATTTTATTATCATTTTAAAAACTATTTGTC
>NC_027749.1:44202912-44203478 GCF_000695525.1 Brassica oleracea var. oleracea
TTTAAAATATAAAATATAGATATTACGTAAATAAAAAATAAGAAATGAAAATGAACATTTTAAAAAATGAAAAAGTACTTTAAGATTTAAACATCTATCTTAAAATGTACATCTATCTTAAAATGGTAGTAAATTATATAAAAATGGAAATACTACATTAAACAAAAAAAAATGTATAGTTTTACATCGAGAAAGTCCCTATAAAATTCATTATTCCATTAACATCAACCTCACACTATCAAAGAAATCTTCAAAGCACTCGAGCAAAAAAATGGTTCCACCATCAACTCTTGCCGTCCCAAAAACCTTTAAAGACCTTGAATGAGATTTTTTATAACAACGAACTTTTTGTTAGGTGAATTAATTTTTGGGAAACCCCGTAACTTCCAAAAGCCAAACTTATTAATGGGAATTGAATTGCTTTTCATAGACTCAAAGATATTCTTACAAATTTAAATTAATCTAATCCATAATTTTATTGTTAATATTCATGCTAACTCTTTCATGATCAAACCATTGCAATTAATAACCATTCAAGCGTTTATCCCGAAACACTTCTTTCCTCG
>NC_027749.1:44203528-44204198 GCF_000695525.1 Brassica oleracea var. oleracea
GTCCTATTGTAAATATAATTTAAGTTGGTTTAGAATATATTATGCTTAAAATAAATTAAATTAAATAATAGTAATATTATGCTTAAAATATAATTTCAGAGAATTTTCAAATATAGTTTACAGAACATTATAGGTGATGAATTTAATTTATTAAATTCATTTATTACTTAATACTAAGTTTTTTTAAAAAACATACTGGGTTATAAATATCAATGCTGGATTGGTGAGTATAACATGAAAAAAAATATAAATATTTCATTTTCAAGATAAGAAATTCAGCTTTTATTCAGTTACTCAATATATAATATCTTAAATTATTTTTTAAAAAAATATACATAATTTATATATATATAGATTAATCTTCCAAACTTAAACTATTATATTATATATGAATAATTTTTTTAAATAAAAATAATTTCTGATTTAAAAAAATAAAAACAACAAATAGTTATTTTCAAATTATAGATGTAATTTACATTATACTATCATTTACCAAGTATTAGATACATTTTGATACATAATTATTTTCTATTTTCAGAAAAAAATAAATTGTTAAACATTAATATCATCTAGGTTAAGTATACTAACAGCACAAATTCAAACATCACAAAAAATATTTACATAAACATTATAATACAATAATTTAATCAAAAAATACAATTCAAAAAAA
>NC_027749.1:44204264-44208501 GCF_000695525.1 Brassica oleracea var. oleracea
TTTACCTGGGTAAGGAGATCAACCATCTTTTTACGGATCGATCGATTGTTGAGCATGTGGTAGATCCAAAAATACTCTACAGTTTAATTAAATATCTAAAACATTTATTCCAACACTCAACAGATAGTTTTGCTAAATATGATAACTAGATAGCCAACAAAATTACAAAAAAAATATTTAAATAGTAAAAAATATGTTAATTTAACGTGTTAAAATTTAAAAATAAATTTTAATTATGACATGCATCTTAACATTTATATAAATATATATCATAACCTAAATATAAATAATTAACAACTTAAATTAGAAAAAAATAAAAATTCCGGACGTAACGCGGGTTAATCCCTAGTTGTTGTTAAATATAAAGAAGAGAATTCTCTCATAAGAAGCTGCCACGTCAGAAAATGGGTTATTCTCGCAGTGACACGTGTCTTTTTCAGTCAAGCCGCTGCGTTTCATTATGTGCAATTCGTTTGAAATATTGTTCTGGCTCAGCTTCGTTTTAACTTCTTCGAGCCCAGCGGCTTTATCATCTCCACTAGGTGAAACGCCGCGTTGTCGTTTAGGGTTCCACCCCTGTTCTTCTTCTTCGCCTATCCAAAGCTCATGGCGATTACGGATTCGCAAGCGATCTTTCATCTACTTCATCACAGTACGAAAGGATACCAGTTACCGAATAATCCTCTTTAAACCCTCCATTAATCTATCTACCACGCTCTATATTCAATGTGGGCTCTGGAGGTTCTACTATAAAAAGGTGAGCTTTCCTACTTTGAGAATCATCTTCTCATTCTGTGAGCTGTGGCTATCGTTTCGGTTTTTCTCTCCGATTTGCAGACGGGCCGCTCCTCCTCCACTGTTCAAGTCTGGTTGTTCCATCTCTGGAAAGCAAGGAATGTCCGCCTCATGGGAGTGGATATGCTCCTATTGGATTCCCAGGTCTCTTCTTTAACTTCGCCTATTGTTCATAAGCAGATTTTTTTCACTGGTTTAATTAATGCTTTAGACATTTCCATTCTTAAATTTCATGATCATATTAGTTTTCAATTATTTCCATCGTTCACATTCATATGTAGATCTTCATTGAACATCTTTTGAATGAGATATTTTAAACCCGTTTGTTGAATCCCTTATTTTCACGTTTGTTGAATCAAAACTTACCGCAGATGTACTTGATAATCAATGAAAGAACGAAGGGAAGATGACTCAGTATTGAGTTGTTCATTTTTACAATTCAAGCTTCAGAAATGTGATGTTCAGATTCACAAAGGAGACAATATCAAGGTCCACTATCGGGTAAGTGTCTTATTAAATATTTTTGTTATGATAAGCAGTCTATGCTGAATCTATTTCTTATCTTTCTTATATCATTATGTAAGAAACCAAGTTAAGAAGGAATATAACAAAGTTAGACAGAGAGTTGCAATCAAGACATAGTCTGTTTATTTGAATCAGTCTTGCGATGCCTAGCACGAGACGGAGCTGCGTTACGAAGCGAATGTTACGGGGATGATAAGTTATACTCACATCGGTTATTTGTCGTGAACATCGGCGTACAAGAGCGGTTTCCGTGGTTTCCAGTGTAAGGAATCAGATTTTACGTGGCTCTGGTCTTACATACTTAGACATTGGTGTTTTTCGCAAGCAATACTCACTCTTCTTTTTGTTTGATACACCGAGGGATTGTGTTGCTGTTCGTGCTGAAAATTCAAGTATTGATTATTATTAAGATTGCCTAGATGAAGTTTGAGTATTAATGGTCTCTCTCTTATATGAATTTCTTTGTAAGTAACTCAGATGTGTTTTAGTATGAAGTTTATGAAAAATGTGTCCATACGAAGATAACTCAATGCTATCAGAAGTCAATGGTAAAATGTATGAGTTTACATTATGTTTCATAAAATATAGCAATAGAGTATTACAGCTATGTGCTTGGTGGAGAACACTACTCTCCTTTGTATGAAATTATATTATAGTTACAAAAGAAACAGATACTATTCTTAAATGATTAACCGACTTTATTTTAAGATAAAATTTAAGATGACATTCGTGCCTCTCTTTGAATTATCTAAAAATATATGTTCATTTGAGATTTAGTTGCTAAGTTCTGTCTGTACAAATGATTTAGAGCTTAGACTGGTTTCCCCGCTACCACTCGCAAACGCAGCTTTTGCGGTTGACAGCGTTTCGAAACAATCATACAAACCGTTACAAATCGCTTCAAACCGCTCCGAACCTCTTAAAATCAAAAGCTGGTTCCAGCTAGCGTTTGCGGTTGCAGGCAGTTGCGGGATAATGATTTTTTTTTCTTTTTTAAAAAAAACCATATAAATACAAAAATAAAAATATTCAATAAATTTTTTTAAATGGAATTATAAAAATACTAAAATATATCTATTATATTTTAATTAATATTATAAAATTTTAAAATAAAAATATTTTCTATAATTTTAAAATTTTGAAACTACAACTTTCTAAATATAATTTTCATATTATTATAATATTAAGATTTTTGATATTTTTATAATTATATAAAATGTAAATATTGTTAATTTATTGTTTAACCGCTGCTGTATTTGGTAGTTAACCAGTCATAAGTATCCCGCAAACGCACCAATTTCTAACCGCAAAACCAGTCGTACAAATTTCTTAAAACCGCTAGAAACCGCAACCACCCGCATCCGCAAACGTCCGCAGCCGCAGCCGCAACCGCAACCGCAACCGCAACCGCTGCGTTTGAACCAGTCAGGCCCTTAGTATAATGTTCTTAGCTTTAGGGTGTTTTTAGCTTGGTAAGTTTTGTCTGCACACATAACAGTAAGTTCTAAACCACCTAAGCACAAAAAACAGTATTTTCATAATACGACTAAGGTCATTATTCAAAACTGATTATATATATTAGCAAACAATATATATGGTGCAAATAAATCAGAAATAGCTTTAAGACGAGGTGGAACAAAATTGATTTACATATATCAAAATAAATTTACTAATTCTTGAAAGTTAAAAATTTAATGGTTTTAAACCCAAAATAAGCTTTGGATAACCAAGATAAAATATTATCCAGATTATACGTTCATAACAAAGACTCGATTAGTTTTATTCATTTTACTTATCATGTTATAGTATTTTTAGATGGCAAAAAAAAATCACAAATTTTAGGAACTGAAAATTAAACAACTAATATAAAATATATTTTTATAACAGATGTCAATATATAATATATCGAATATATACTTACAAAATTATAATTAAAATTACAAAAATTTAGGAAAGAAACCAAAATAATATGCATGTATACTGTAGGCATAATGCCAAGAGGTTCTAGCCAGTATACATATCTCTCTTTCTAAAATGTAGAAGCAATATATCTAATTATTACAAGTATACATATCTCTCTTTGTAAAATGTAGGAACACTATATCTAATTATTACAAATTATTTCAAAATAAAAAAATAATACAAAATGTTACAAATACTCTGATAAAAAATTTCTAATATATTCTTATCCATATATTGGAATTTTCTTTTCTTTTAAAATAATTTTAAGAACAACGATGCATGAGTGAAAGAAAATTAATGCATCTTCGTATGTTAGACGGATACTTTATTTTTCAAGACTATAAAATTAATTTAAATTTCATTAGAACATATATTATCATCGAAATCCGGCGGTAGCGCCGGGCTCCCTAGTTATTAAATAAAGAGCACTTGTATAAATGTTTTTTGTCTTTCAAATAGTCTAAATAATATATGAATAAAGAAAATTGTACGAAACAATCAATATTTGAATTATCAAATTCTCTTATTATATTGTTGAGGGTTTGTGGGCTTGGGCTGAACTGGGCCAACCCGAAAGACCTTTTTGAACGCAGTTATCGAAAGGACACGTAATAAAGTGCGATGTAATAACTTTTAATGACTTCGTTTTCAGTTATAACTAGATTAAGATCCGCGCTTTCATGTATTATATATATAAATTATTTGATACATTATATGTTCTTACATATTATGAAATAATAAATATATATTGAATAATTAAAAGTCAGTAACTATTACATATATAATTAAATTGGTGCGAACGTATAAATCAATTTTATTAATCCCAACATTTTAAAAAAAAAAAATTGAAAAAATTGATAGGATATGTAATTAAATTTAAATGATATTAACATACATAGTATATTTTTAATATTAATGTCTATGTTTTTTTATCATGTGTATTTTTAATAGCAAA
>NC_027749.1:44208785-44226933 GCF_000695525.1 Brassica oleracea var. oleracea
AAAAAATTATTTTAATAGTTTTAAATTAAACAAATTTGGTAGAAGATACATTTTTTTTTATCAGATCTTTATTATTCAAAATCATTAATTATCATATATACTTTACCCATATTAGGCAATTCCGTAATCTTTATTTAAGAAAATAATAAATGACATTAATAATGAATTTATAGTTAGTTTAATAAAAAGCTTATTATATAATTAGATGGACCAACATATTTCTCTAATAATTCTAAGAATCATCCTAGTGATGACATGTGACTACAAAAAGAAGTTGTAATGTTTCACAAATAATATATAGGAGATTCATATTTTCTGAAGCTGGTAAATTGAACAGCTAAAATTAGTAGTTTCACAATCAAACATAACAATTAAAAGCAATTTTTATCAGTTTTATCGAAAAAGAACTGAATACCAACACATCAAAATATGACAAAAAATATTGAATGATTCGTTTAGTTCTATTTGTAACTGTGTTTTAAATAAGTTTTTTTTTAAAATAAAAATCTGTTTACTTTTAATACTCTAAAATTTATAGTGAAACTAAATTAAATATGAAAACCATTTTTTTTGGCACAAATATGAAAACCATTAAACTTTTATTGAAAGTATATTTATACTAATTTTTTTAAATCTGATATCCGATAGAGAGATAAATGCCCAATTATAAATAAATGAGCATATCTTGGGATTTTATTTTTGAACTTGCGTTTTGTTCACTTCCACCCCTTTTTTTGTGCAGTCATCACAAACCTGGGAACTTCAATGATACGATATACATATAATTTGTTAATCTAACATAGTAGACTCATAAACGGATTTGTAAGCATATGTTAATGCTATAAAAACATATTTGTAAAAATAGTTAAACCAAAACAAACGTAAATACTCAATTTATATATAGCAGATTCAGATAAACTTACTGATACCAAATTGCTGACAAAGCTCTGAGTTTTTTGAAGATTTACAGCAGTACGTAACCATCTTCAACATGAATCCTGCAAAAATAATTTAAAAAATTTAGAGAATTTTAATTTGAGAAGGAACGAACATAATCTAAATAAAGGTTAGGAATAAACTTTATGGATTTTTTTTAGCTACACTCAAAACACACAGAGAAATATGAAAAAGAATCGATGGAAAGAAAAAAAGAGGAGGAAAATAATAAATTAGTTGCTTGAAAATTACATAAGAGATAGAAATTGTTAGAACTAGTTACATGATGAAACTAGGAAGTTATGGTTGCACATTTTCTTTTTGAATAATAAACCTGTTGTTAGTGATATGAGAAAATTTAGGGAGTTAGACATTTACAGTTTCTGAAAAATTGATGACCGTAGAAAGATATTTTTTTCAAATTCTCTTAACTGGGCCAACCCGAAAGACCTATTTGAACGCAGTTATCGAAAGGACATGTAATAAAGTGCGATGTAATAACTTTTAATGACTTCGTTTTCAGTTATAATGACGGAAAGATAACCTCGAGTTCTAGGAAAGTAAAACCGGTGGAACATGTGTTTGGCATTAATTACAATTGGCAACATTCTACATTTTTTTTTGGTCAAGTTGACCAATAAATTGAACATTTGTAATCGTCAGCGAAATTTTGCCAACAATCTGTCTATTCTGTTTATGAAAGAGAAATGGCATCAAGAGCCCTATCAATTATGCTCATCTCCCTTGTCCTCTCTTGTAAGTCTCGTCTTTTAAATATGTTTTGGTATCTAAAACAAGACTAATCTCGAAACTTACATCGGTATATTGACTAAATCGTTTCCTCTATTATCATGCAGGCGTCCCCATATGGCTTGAAGCAAATGTTCCAACCATAGAGGGTTATAAGGACCACATACGAACATGTGGATCCACCGATGAATGCGAAGGCATATGGTGTAAACAAGGAAGATTAGGAGAGTGCTTAAAATGGACTTGTGATTTAGATGAAGATTGTAGGAAGCTTGTTCGTTGCGACAGAACTCCAGGACCTTATTGTATGGAAGGAATGTGTACTTGTTAAGGGCTTTAATGCTTGATCTTCCGTTCCAACTTTTTTCTTTTTCCTTCAATTCTTCTTCTTTGGTAATAATAAGAACAAAACAACAATACAGTATTTAACTTAGACTCTCTCCGTCCACAATATAAAATGTTTTGAATTAAACCGAAGAATTAAAAAATTTAACTTTTTTAAAAGATAATATTATTAATAGTATAGATTTAAATAAATTAACTAATCATAAATAATACAGTAAGTATTATTGGTAAACCAGTTTTTAATAAAGTTAAAGTACATTAAAAATATCAAAACATTTTATATTGTGAAACATCGATATTTTTCAAAACATTTTATATTATGGAACGGATGAAATATTTAAGTATAAAGTTTCTTATTGCATTAGTTCTACTTTTTCAATTTTTTTTTGTTTTTTTGTCATCTCTACTTTTTCATCTTTCTGGGGGTTATGCATATATTATTTTCAATGATAACTATTTAATTATTGTTTTTTTCAAGAATTGTGATTACATATGGGGGTTGTTACCTGGATATTAAGTTTATTTTTGTCTAAGTCATATAATTGTAGCTATTAAGATTTGAGATTGAATTTCAATGAATCTCAAATCCAACTTTTAAAATAATTTGAAGCACAAAATAGAGGTACACAAATACTCTATGAAAACCTAAGAGCACGATTAACCCGGGGTTCTTAGGATGGGGTTCTTAGCGTCAGTTAAGAAACTGTTTCTTAATTTTTAACTAAAAAAACTAAGAACCGATTTTTAAATAAGGATTTTAAGAACCGGTTCTTAGTCTTTTTAGTTAAAAGTTAAGAAACACTTTCTTAACTTCCGCTAAGAACTCCACTGTAAAAATTTCGGGTTAATCATCGTTTAAGCAAGTAATGGTCTCTGGTCGACGTACGGGTCAAATAACAAGTAGTTCCCCAAACAGTAGCTTGGCCAATAGTTCAATTCAACGAAATTCAGTTTCTGAGGACAACATATAATAAATTAACTATGCTGTCTACAACTTGTTTGATGTGTAGAAATGTAGTATATAATTTGAGAAAATTTTTATGATCATGAAACATTGTCATATTTTTAGTTTTGTATGGGCCAGGCCTGTGAAACATAAAAGCAGCCCAACTTTGAAAAGACGCTCGGTTCACAAATTTTCGGCTTACGACAATATCTCTTAATTTTTTTTTCAGTAAAATGTTAAATTATTATACCAATATTTCAAAATTTTGAAAGACAATATAATAAAAACCAGTAGTAGAGATGCATGATGAAACTATCTTCTGTATTTATTGGTTAATCCTTGTATTGAACCTCTGAAACATCTAAATGTTATATTTAGTGTTAAAAAAATGAAACTAAAACAACTAGACAATAAACAGCAATACCAACACTTGTTGAAATTACAATAGTAAAATTGTTTGACCTTAAACTAGAATCAAACACCCAACCTCCTACATAATCTCTGACAAATTCGCCGACGTAAATTAGAAAATATAAGTTTGTAAAATAATGAAGAACAGAAGAAGAACGCGGAAAAATATAGAAGATGAACATAAGTTATTGTTTACCCAAAGTTTACCTAGAATGGCTACGTCTCTTTGGAACCTCGCAAGAGGCAATCCACTATAATCTTAATCACAAAGATATAAAACCCTTCTCTATCTCTCAAGCTTACAAATCAACTTGCTTTGTCAAGAGATAAGAGAACACACGACCTCCCCTTATACAGAAAGAGACTATTACATTAACCTAGTTAGACTATGGCATTCACCCCTTTCGATAAACCTATTAGAAATATTTCCAAAATACTTCCAACTTCCATAAACCATGAAAGTAATATTTCCATAATTCTATCAACTTCCATAACTCCATAAAAGTGATTTTTCTCTTTGCTAATATGATGTCCTTGACTTGTTTTAAGTTATGCGATCTTGTTTGATTTCCATCACCAAATCCTGACGAAGTCCCTGAAGGATTCCTTGACACTGTCTCTGACGCAGTCTTTGACGAATCCCAAAAAATTCCATCTTGATACATCAAACATGATCCACTACTTAGGTTAAGCAAACACATGCTTTGTCAGGCGATGCCGAACGCTCCTCAGTATTCGGACATCCGAAGGAAGTTCACCGCTTCCTCAAACTTCTTTACTGGAACCACCTTGGTTAATATATCAGCAGGATTCTTAGAAGTACATATCTTCTTCACACTTACATCACCTTGCGCGATAATATCCCTATGAAGTGCATCTTTCTGATGATGTGCTTAGTCCTCTCATGATACACATTGTTCTTTGCTAGAACAATGCACTTTGAGAGTCACATGATATCTCCACCGTGTCTTGCTTGAATCCAAGCTCCTCCGCTAATCCCCTTTACCACATTCCTTCTTAAATTGCTTCAACCAGCGCCATATACTCCGCTTCAGTCGTTGATAGAGTCACTACACTTTGTAGGCTTGATCTCCAGTTGATTGTCTTCCCACCAACCATGAAAACATAACCTAAGATCGACCTTCTCTTGTCCAGATCCGAAGCAAAATCAGAACCACGGAAACCTTCAACTCTAAACACCTCATCTTCCTGAAGCACATTTTCAGATCTTGTGTTCCTTTCAGGTATCTTAATACCCACTTAACTGCAGTCTAATAAACCATCCCAAGATTACTCATAAACCTGCTAACCAACCCTAATGCATACGCCAGATCACACCTCGTACCAATCATAGCATACATTATGCTTCCAATAGCATTAGCATATGGAATATCATCCATACTTGTCTCTGCTTCATCATCATCTATGGCAGACAATATGAAATGTACACCCACAGGCGTTGACACACTCTTTGACTCATCCATGTTGAATACCCTGAGAATCTTCCTGATAGAACCATATTGAGATAGTGTGAGAATCTCCTTTTCATGATCTCTATCAATATCCATTTCCAAAATTTGTCTTGCTGGATGATATATTAATATCATTTGAAATAAATGATATATTATATAAAAATATGTTAATTCCAAAATTTGCAGTGAAAAATTATTGAGATCGTAATATTTTAATTTTAAAATTTGTATTAAAAAATCTCATTATGATTAACTGTTTAAATTTTTGTTATATCAAATATATAAATGTTAAAAATCATATGAGTAGGAAGTGCCAATAATAAACATTTATATTAAAATATACAATGTATCTATGTCAATATCACTAAAGTTTAATTTATACCATCTAAAGTAAACAAAATGATTGTTTTGATTTATTTACCAAAAACGTGATTGTAAATTAATAAAATGTATTGGTTTTGATTTATGTGCTTACTCTAATGTATATACTCTTATACATACAAATTATTTTTTTATTAGGTGGTTTCTAATATCTTATTTGATCCTGACAATCCCAGAAACACACTTCTTCAAATCACGGTCATTTTTAATATTGGAAACACTATATATATTATTTCATTTAGATTAGATAATTTAGTCTTGATTTTTATTAAAAATCTTTTAATGAAATATCATGACAAAATTCCAACCACCTCTTTTTGAGTTTGTTCGAAGAATGAGAGATTTGATTATTCATCTAATATTTGTTTCTCTCTAATACTCTATCTAGCTATTATAATTGTAAGAATGGGAGATTTGAACTATTTATCATAAATTTTCTGGTTTATCATTTAATAAATCAAACAGTTCTTAGTTTTTGCATAGTTTACATATGCTAAAATGGTAAAGTATTATATATATTTTTTATATGTATACTCTTAAGTAACTAAACCTCAAAAGCGTAAGCTAAAAGTAATTTGTTTTGTTGTTCTAGAGTTAGATGATTTTTAGATGGAACTGGTGAATATATACTAGACAGACATTTATATTTCGAGCATGCACTTATATTCTATAACAACTTGATATATTATATTTGAACACTAACCTGTTAATATAGTTTACCGGCGATTTTCTTCAAAATTTTGATTCTTAGATATGTATAAGGAGTAGAAATAATTTTTACAGATGTCCATTTTTTTAAAATTGATATTTATGTAATTCACCAAATTCATAGAAGAAGTTAAAAAAAGACCTAATTTAATATTAATGAAACAGAGACTAAAACAAAAGCACAATTTTATAGAGGTATAAAACGAAATCGCTTATGGAGACTCAATAGTAAACAAATCAAGAGCAGAAAACCTAATTCCTTTTCGTCATTATACAATCGATGTTGCCTATTTGGTTTTGGTGATTTGTGTCGGCAGCAAAACTTAATTTTCTTTTGTGCATATGATGTCTTAAAAATAATTAAATGAGCTGTAATATGTTAACTCTTCTACAATGATGATACATTTAAGATACCAACATTTTTATTCTTCATTTTACAATCGATAAAAATTGTAATGTTGCAAAATGTTAAAATCATTTAATGAATAAACATTATTATAAAAACTCAATCCGCACATGCGCGCAGATTAAGTTGTTTATTAAAATAGATTATTGTCAATAACAATATGTGTAGCCAAGGCTCGCATTATATCATCAATCAACAATACCCAAATAATTCAGCATAAGTATGTCAAGTTTGTTTATATAAACCGTCCTAAAATTTGTTAGAAATCTGGAGAAATCTAATTAAATGGAAAGTTAAATATACACGAGGATAAATATATCTGGTAACTTTTAATAGATTTATTTGTTGTGAAATTTCCACCTAAAACATAAAATTGATAACAGAAACCATAGGGAATTTACATGATTTAATTACCAGTTATTCTTAGCTTAAACGAAGATTGTCCTTATAAATTTTGGAAGTGATTGGTAAATGTTGTGGCTTTTATTTTTTGACTTTAGAATATATGATGTAAGTTTTTCTGCTGTAATTGTAGATTTATTGTTGTAGATTTATATTAATAACTTTCAAATTCTAAATATAAAGCTTTAGAAAAATTGATTTCCAAAGCCAATTTAATTCCTATTTTAACTTTAAGGATGTAGTTTTAAATTATTTTCTCAAAGTATGATTGGTTAATTAAATTGGCGGTACAAAGGAAATGAGCCGTAGAAAGCATTCAAAAACTTACCAATCATTCCCTATATGATAATTTATTATAGTATTTTTTAACAGTAATTTAATATGGTATCAAGGATGAATATATATAAAGATATGGTAATAAAATCAAGCAGCAAAAGCAAAAGAATCATCCAAATTTTTATTACATTCTGAAAATATACAATTTTCTAGTTAATGTAGATACGTCACTGAATAAAAAAGATTGCTATTAGCTTCCCAAAGTCAAAGAAATGACAAATAAATAGCAAATGTTTATAGCTTACCGGTATACCTTTGATATAAACTTCAACAGTTAACATAATTAAGAAATGGCATCAAAGATCACAGTTAATATGGTATCAAGGATGAATATATATATATACAAAGATATTGTAATAAAATCAAGCAGCAAAAGCAAAAGAATCATCCAAATTTTTATTACATTCTGAAAATATACAATTTTCTAGTTAATGTAGATACGTCACTGAATAAAAAAGATTGCTATTAGCTTCCCAAAGTCAAAGAAATGACAAATAAATAGCAAATGTTTATAGGCCATAGCTTACCGGTATACCTTTGATATACACTTCAACAGTTAACATAATTAAGAAATGGCATCAAAGATCACGTTCGTCGTTCTTCTTGCTTTCGTTATCGCTTGTTAGCCCCTTTAAATCTATCTAACCAGTTTCTTTTTCTTTTTGCTTAAGCTTACTCATTAGATTCGAAAATTGTATAATAACATATTTTTATGGGACCTATGTGCTTCGTTAGGTCATAGGTGCAATGACGATGAGTGTTGCGAAAGCGGGAGCTCAGATTTTTCTTCCATGCAAAACAACGAAAGATTGTGAATACCTTCGCTGCTCGAGCGGGACACCTCTATGCGTAAACGAGTGTTGGATTAAGCTTGAAAGAAAAGGAAACTTGAGTTAGAAGTTATCTACCTAATCCTACCGAGTTATGGAAAATAGAAATACTAATGTTTAGGAGTTATCTAGATATTTAGGAGTTATCTAAAAGTATTACCTAATAGGATTAAGAATTATAAATCTCTATATAAGAAGATGCAAGTGTGTTGTATAGCTTGAGATATTAGAGATTATTAAGCTTAAGTTTTGAGTTATTTTCTTAAGCAATAATAAAAGTGAGATATATTTTATATAATCTTTTGATCTCTAGATTTGGTATCAGAGCATAAGGTTAAGAAGATGAGTGGTGAGATAGTTACGGCGACAGCAACGACAAAGGAAGGGGGAAGTTCCTCGACCATCAAATGTCCGATGCTTGGAGCTGCGAATTATACAGTGTGGACGATAAGAATGAAAATTGCTCTCAAGGTGCACAAAGTCTGGGAAGCTATTGAAGAAGAAACAACTGAAGGGGATAAGAATAATATGGCGATAGCACTCTTATTCCAGTCCATACCTGAGGCGTTAATACTACAATTCGGAGAACTTGATACTGCTAAGAAGGTATGGGAAGCTATAAAAACCAGAAACGTTGGAGCTGAGAGAGTCAAGGAAGCTCGTTTGCAGACCTTAATGAATGACTTCGACCATTTAAAGATGAAGGAAACAGAGTCTATTGACGATTTTGGAGGAAAACTTGCGGAGATAACATCAAAGTCTGCAGCCTTGGGAGTCAACATAGAAGAATCGAAGTTGGTAAAGAAATTCTTGAGTAGCCTTCCTCGGAAGAAATATATTCACATTGTGGCCTCACTCGAGCAAGTTTTGGATCTAAACAAAACAAGTTTTGAGGACATCATGGGACGCCTAAAAGCGTATGAAGAACGTATTGCTGATGAAGAAGAACCGCAAGAAGAGCAAACAAAGTTAATGTATTCGAACTTTGAGTCTCAGGGAGCAAACCGTGACTACAAGAATAATCGTGCACGAGGACGAGGTGGACGTTCATACTACAGAGGTCGTGGCAGGGGAAGATACAATGGAACTATGGATACATCTAGAGTGACTTGCTACCGGTGTGATAAGCAAGGCCATTATGCCAGCGACTGCCTGGATCGTCTCCTCAAGCTGCAAGAAACACTTGAAAGTGAGAACAACGAGACACAGGATGCTGATGAGTTGATGATGCATGAAGTAGTTTATCTCAATGAGAAAAACTGTATCCCAGAGAAGTACGAGACAAATAAGGATACTGAAGACATCTGGTACTTGGATAATGAAGCTAGTAACCACATGACAGGAGATAAACGATACTTCTCGAGCATAGATGAGATAGTCACGGGACAGGTAAGGTTCGGTGATGATTCAAGGATTGATAATGAAGGAAAAGGTACTATATCTTTCACTGATATGAATAATGAGGCAAGGAAGATGACTGATGTATACTTTATACCCGAGTTGAGAAGCAATATTATTAGCCTTGGCCAAGCAACTGAGTCCGGATGTGATATAAGACTGAAAGGTGACGTTCTGACAATGCATGATCAACACGGCAAGCTCCTAGTCAAGGCAAACAGGTTGAATAATAGGCTTTAAAAGGTCCGTATGGGAATCAGGGATGCGTCTCAGCTCTTCTTGAGCGAGATAAGTGAGTCAAACAGGTGGCACTGCAGACTTGGACATGTCAACACGGCTACCATGAAGATGATGATACACAAAGGACTAGTTGTTGGGGCACCTAATATTAATGTGGTAAAGGAATTATGTCCATCGTGCTTACTTGGCAAACAAGCGAGACAAGTTTTCCCTCAATCAACTCCATACATAGCAACAAAACCACTCGAGCTGATCCACAGAGACTTGTGTGGTCCAATAACTCCAAGTACCTCAGGAGGAAGTCGGTATATCTTCATGGTGATTGACGACCACTTGAGGTATATGTGGACAATATTACTTAAAGAGAAAAGTGAAGCATTCCTAAAGTTCAAAAAGCTAAAAGGACTAGTGGAACAAGAAACTGGAGAAAAGATTGGTACTTTCAGAATTGACCGAGGTGGAGAGTTTGTCTCTACAGAATTCAACTCATATTGCGAGATTGCAGGAATCAGAAGACATCTTACCGCTCCGTACACTCCACAACTGAACGGAGTGGTGGAGAGGAGAAACATAACCTTAATGGAGATGGCAAGGAGTCTACTGAAGCATATGCACATGCCTAACTACCTATGGGGAGAAGCGATACGACACACGACGTATCTCATTAATCGTATATTTACAAGATCATTGCAAGAGTAAACACCCTACGAAGTTCTACGGGGAAGAAAGCCAAGTATAAGTCACCTTCGCATCTTTGGGTGCATTGGCTACGCTAAGATTGATAAGGTCCACCTAAAGAAGCTCGATGATATGACACGAATGCTGGTTCATCTGGGAACAAAAACAGGGTCTAAAGCTTATAGACTACTAGATGCTGAGACACGAAAAATAGTGGTGAGTCGAGACGTTGTGTTTGATGAATCGAAAGGTTTGAATTGGAAGAAACACGATGCAGAGGCTGAAAACTACAATGATTTTGTGGTCACACTTGGCGAATTTGTAAACCACGGAGTCACAGAGAATGATCAACAAAAGGGTCCCGTACTAGACAATGACGTTACGAGTGTAAAGAATGAAGGGACCAATGGTGAACCAGAGGAATCTATAAAAGATATACCAGAATCTGTCAATGAGGAAGAACAAGAAGACAGAGGATTGAGAAGAAGCGAGAGACAGACCTCAAGACCTAAGTACCTTGAGGACTACGTAATGGTGGCTGAAGAAGAGGGAGAGATGATACTACTTTGCTTGAACGAGGAGCCGCCATTTAATTTTTCTAAGGCAAGCGAACTTAAGGAGTGGACAGATGCGTGTTTGGATGAATTAAAATCAATCGAGAAGAATGAAGTATGGAATCTGGTTGATCTACCGGTGGGAGCAAAGGCCATTGGCCTCACATGGATCTTCAAGATCAAACGCAATCCGGATGGTTCTATCAACAAGTATAAAGCACGTTTAGTGGCGAAAGGTTATGTGCAGCAACATGGGATTGACTTTGACGAAGTTTTTGCGCCTGTGGCACGACTTGAAACCATCAGACTACTCATCAGCGTCGTAGCCACAAACTGATGGCAGGTGCATCATCTGGACTTTAAGACAGCGTTCCTCCACGGAGAGTTGAAAGAGACAGTCTATGTAACGTAACTAGAGGGGTTTGAGATAAAGGGAAGCGAGAAAAAGGTCTACAAGCTTAATAAAGCCTTGTATGGGTTGCATCAAGCGCCAAGGGCTTGGAACAATAAACTGAATCAAATACTACTTGAGTTTGGTTTTGAGAAGTGCTCAGAAGAACACTCTGTGTATCGGAAGACTGTGGAACAAAGCATACTCGTGATAGCTGTGTATGTTGATGATTTATTTGTGAGTGGAGCAAGCGAGAAGGTTGTTGATGAGTTCAAACGAGAGATGGCATCTAAATTCGACATGAGCGACCTAGGAAGACTAAGCTACTATCTCGGTATTGAAGTTCATCAAGAGAAAGATCGCATAAGCTTGAATCAAAGAAGGTATGCTCTTAAAATCATAGAAGAAAGTGGGGTGAAAAACTGCAACATGACGCATACACCAATGGAGATCGGTTTGAAGCTATCAAAGTCAAGTGAAGAAAAGGATGCTGATGCAACAAGGTATAGAAGAATCATCGGCTGCCTGAGGTACCTCATTCATACGCGTCCGGACCTCTCTTACGCTGTAGGGGTCCTAAGTCGATACATGACCAATCCGAAAGCATCGCATGAAGCTGCAATAAAGCATTGCCTCAGATATCTTCAAGGAACAACATCACTTGGTCTTGTGTTTGAACATTCAACTCCAGGGATTCCTAAGCTTATTGGTTACAGCGATAGTAGCCACAACGTGGACATAGATGATGGGAGAAGCACTGGAGGTCACATTTTCTATCTCGGCAAAAGTCTCATCACGTGGAACTCAAGTAAGCAAGATACAGTTGCCCTTTCTTCATGTGAAGCAGAATTTATGGCTGGAACAGAGGCTGTAAAGCAGGCCATATGGTTACAAGAACTACTGAGTGAAGTCACGAAGCAACCCATTGAGAAGGTGCTGATCAGAATCGACAATCAATCTGCTATTGCTCTCACCAAGAATCCAGTGTTCCAGGGCAGAAGTAAACACATACACAGGCGATACCACTTCATCCGAGAGTTTATTGAAAAGGGACAAGTCGATGTTGAGCATGTCTCAGGCGAGTTGCAAAAGGCTGATATCCTGACCAAAGCACTAGGAAGGATCAAGTTTAAAGAAATGAGGGAGCTCATAGGGATGCAAGATATATCGAAAGAAGGTTTCAAGCTTAAGGGGGAGACTGTTGGATTAAGCTTGAAAGAAAAGAAAACTTGAGTTAGAAGTTATCTACCTAATCCTACCGAGTTATGAAAAATAGAAATACTAATGTTTGGGAGTTATCTAGATATTTAGGAGTTATCTAAAAGTATTACCTATTAGGATTAGAAATTATAAATCTCTATATAAGAAGATGCAAGAGTGTTGCATACCTTGAAAGATTAGAGATTAAGCTTAAGTTTTGAGTTATTTTTTTAAGCAATAATAAAAGTGAGTTATACTTTATATAATCTTTTGATCTCTAGAACGGGCAATGCCAATGTACCATTTCATCAACTCATGAGGCAAGACTCGACGACTTAGAAACGAAAAAGAATAATGCCAAGACATGCAAGTTGACGACAGACTGTGATTCTCGTATGAAATAATTTACTTGTGTTTCGAGATCTTATATGTGTTTTGATGGTCTCTGTACCTGCACCAATTAATGCCAATTATTATAACCTTTGCATACATATTTTGGTGATTTTTTTAATAAAGGTCGAATCATCGATTTTATTATCATATAATCCCTATTTCTATTACAAATGATGATGACATATATGTAACATATGTGATACTGATAAACAATTTCATAAACAAGTTCACAAACAGAGATTTCACGACTTAGCTTAATGGACGTGCATATGTGACATCTTCGATGAAAAAACTCTTTCTACATCACAATACTACACCTAAAGGTTCACCTACAGTATTCTAAAAGTTTTGAAAAGTTTTGCATCATTTAATTTACAACTAAAGTTATTACATCGCTACATCCATGAGAACTCAATCCCATCTCAGAACCGCGTTTCCTCCTCACGGCGGCGGTGGTCTGAGAACCGGTGTTTCATGTAGCTGGAACCCCGAGAAGAGATGTAATCGCTTAGCTGTGAAGTGCGAAGCCGCTGTAGCGGAGAAGGAGACGACTGAGGAAGGGTCCGGTGAGAAGTTCGAGAGTGCCATCACCATTACGTATGAGAGACTTCTCATGTTTCTAAAAAAAGTTCGATTATTGACATTTAGATAAGAAATGATTACTTAGAGAGATTGTATTCGAAATTGCAGTGACACTGGAATTGGAATGACAAAGGAAGAACTTATAGACTGCCTTGGTACCATTGCTCAGAGTGGTACTTCCAAATTTTTTTTTTTTTTTTTTGTCACGAGTACTTCCAAATTCTTAAAAGCTATCCAGGTTTTTGTTTCATCTTTCCTACAACTAACGGTTCTATATACAGTTATCTTCTTAGTCTTTTTAACCAATTCGTCATAGGAAAACTCGACGAGCTTGTGGTGATTTGATTGAATTTAAATGTAGCAATTTGGATCAGTAATCAAAACGTATACATTTTTTTTTTTGAGAAAGAAAAAAAAGTATACATACAATATATTGTTTAGTCGCATTGATGGTAAAAATCATATAATTATTCTGAACATGCCCAATTCATTAGAAACTTTAACCAGCATAATAGAAAATAAAACATTTAACATTTGTTTTAGATCTAGATAGCTTCCACTATACTTTTAATCCCTTATATACTAAAGCACAAGTCACATAGCCAATCAAACTCGGACACATGGCTTGTGCTTTAAAATTAATTGGAAACAAAGTTAAAAGCATCATTAACCTCTTTCTGTCTCTAAACCATTTTTCGAATACACCCACGATCTCTACCTCTTTCGTATAACCTGTTTATAAATTAAACAAACCTTGAAAACACAACTTATCCTCTTATCTCTTCTAAATTTTCAGTTTTTATTTTTTTCAAACGAACCTTCACAACAGTCGTCTTGGAACCACTTTCGAAGCATCAATTGGATTGTGGCGGTCCAGTTTGAAAGCGCGTCGAATAGAGCTTGATGATTTTGGAGAGATTTGTCGAACCTTAAGGATTTTGTTGCATGACTTCTAGAATTTACAGGTATCCGTGGTGGTATGCAACGTATTCATATGAAACTCATTATGCAAAAGCAAAGTAAAAGAATAGCACAAATATTTTTTATTGTTCGCTTTGAAATTATTATAGCTGTTTGAAGTAGAAGAACATATGAGAAATCAAATAATTTTTTTGGATCAGATCTGTTCCTGGGTAAAGTTGGGAAGCTTGAAGACAAATGGATTACATGGTAAAATGCAAAACGTTTGACCATTTAGAATTCCAGGTAAAAAAAATTGTTTACTTTTTATCCATTAAAGAAGTATATACAGCCTCAAAATTTTAATGCAGTAAATGATCTATTGACCATTTAAGTTCTAAAAGTGACTCAAAATCATTTTACCTCCGAAATAATGCAATTTCAAATCATTTTTATAATTAATTTAGAAATTTATCAAGTTTTTACTCGGTAGTTTAAAAAAAAATTGTAAAACATAAAGCAAATAATATTTATGAATAAAACCAATATTTCTCCTAAAACCTTAAATAGTAAAAAAAATTCATTTTTTAAAAAAGCAAATAAGTATCAATATAATTTGTAAAATTAGATCTTAAAAATTCAAAAACCTATCAAAATAAGTAACATGGTATAATTTTGTTTAAGTTTATGTTTTTCAAAAAAAAGATTCTAGATAATTAAACATGAAGTGTAGATGAAATAATAATTTAAACTAAAAATATATAAAAGTGATTAAATTTATAAGATACACCGTATCACATTCAAAATTTAAATATTATGTTATGTTAAGTATTTGATATTGTGAACAAACATCATGGATAAAGGTAATGAAATAAATATAGTATTTTAACTATATATTTTATATTTTGGTATTTTAATTATTTTGTAAAAAATATTGCAAACATGTATCCATGTTTATAATACTATCAGAATTATTTTACCTCTTTCAATTGTTTTGTTTAAATGCAGATGATGTTGATATAATATTTTATTTATTCTGAGTTAAAGTTTTAACATAATCAAAAAAAATTTAAATATTAAATTGACCCGTGCGTAGCACGGGAGGTTATACTAATCTTTAAATAAATCGCACTCACATGTATGCACATAAACTACACTCACATGTGTGCCTGATTGAACACTTTGTTAATTGGCACGACGGGAAACATTTTTTGTCGCAATCAGAATCCTTCTCGCAGCTTCCAAACTGGTTGATATCAGCTTTGAAGGTAGACTTAGTTTCTGGATCACTCTCATGTTCTGTCTCTTGCATCTTCATCTCTCTTGCATCGGATATAGAGACATATGTAGTGCAAAAAACATAAGATTCAGTAAGCCTTTTTCATCAAAAAAAAAACATAAGATTTCAATGTAAGAACACATAAAGATTTTGTATTTAATTAGGCTCATGCGAAGTTAAAACAGACATTGTTACTTTTTTTTTGTCAACATACATTCTTACATCTTATTTGAATTACATAAGATACTTACGAACTGCCATAAGAAGAGTGACGACCAGAAAAGCAACACTGCCAGAAGTTTTAACCATAGTTTTCAAGGTTTAGGAGGATGAAAATGCGGAATAAAGTCAGACCAAGTCTAGTTTATTTTTTAAGGGTTATTCTCTGTAGTGTATATATATACAGTAAAAACTCTATAAATTAACAATGTTGGAACTATTGTCTTTTATATGGATCGTTTATTTTGGAGAGTTTCTCCGGCAATGGAAGGTCATCATTTTGCATGGATTCTATGGTATATATGGAAATGAAGGAACAATAAGGTATTTAGTAATTTGGATATTGATCCCCGAGATACCCTTAAGTTGGCAGAAACAGAGTCGGTGCTCTGGGCCGAGGCGAAAATTGCCCATACACAACGAGCTGCTCAGGCAAGATCGGTAGTGAATGCGACAGTACCAACTATTCCTGGTAGATGGTGTTATACAGATGGATCATGGAAAGAACATGATAGATACTCGGGACAAGGGTGGTACAATACTTTAGAAGGTTTTGCTGGTTTGATGGGAGCGAGGAACACTAGAGTGAGTCAATCACCCCTTCATTTGGAAATAGAGGCACTTATTTGGAGGGATGAAATGTATGAGAAATTTAAGACAGTTTACAGTTACTTTTGCGACATATTGTTCTCAATTGGTGAAGATGGTTTCTGAACCTGAAGAATGATATGCATTTGCAAGTTATCTGGAAGACATCAAGGTCCTACAAAGCAGTTTCCACAGCTCAGAGCTCATCCATATACCAATGACGCATAATTCAAAGGCGGACAGTCTAGCACGCAGTGCAAGAAAGCAACCCTCTTTTGTTGTCCATATGGATGCGGAGCTACCAGTTTGGTTTACAGAATCTATATGGGCCTGTTTGTTGCTGACAAAAAAAAAGTTATTAATTTTTTTTAAAAAAAATCGTTTTTTAGATTTTTGAATATTTTTATTCATAAAATAAGAAAATATTTAATTTTACCACATATACATTAATTAAATTTTAAAAAATTTGACTTTCATATTATTTATTATATTATTTAATGTATATTTTTAAGTTTCATAAATTTATATATGGTTTTTAGATAATTTTACTAAATATTATCAAAATATATTAAAATGTCAAAAAAATGGAGGTACTTATATAAAATGTCAACAATATAATATTTATTTTGTACTTATATAAAATTTATATATAGATAGATTATTAATTTATGATTTTAATAGGATCATATATTTACATAGGATTTTTTTAAACTATTATCTTATTCTTTTACCGATTTGTGTCATATTTTGAACTGACCTAACTTGGGACCGAGAAAATCTATTAATTTATATTATTTTTTAATTTATAGAATATTTATTTATGGAGTTTCTACCGTAGATCAAATGAATTGATCTTGGTGAGTTCATCAATGGTAGCTTTTATGATAGCAATAATATTAAAACATATGTTATGCAACATCTGTTTAGCAAAAGAAAATGAATCCAAAAATATTAATTTAGATAGCTTAGAGCATCACTAAATTAATGGTAGAATTAGGATACAAATCATCCAAGTGTCTCAATAATATTAAAATTTCAGTATCAGTGTAGAAAAAATAATTAAAATCATTTATTAAATGATAAGTGTAGACTAAATCATTTAGTGAAGGATAAGTGTACTGGGGAATTGTCAGATTTTTTAATAGTACTTCTTGTAAAAAATTTCAGATATTCTTTTCTAATGTTTAGTTATTTTAATTATTTTATGAATTAGAAATCATGTGAAAAATATTGATGTGGATGTCTCTAGAGGCAAAATGATTTTTGAATTAACATAAATTATAATTAACTTATGTTGATTTGTTTGCATTCTACTTATAACATCTCTAACGTGGAATGGATGTCGAAAAAAACTTCACTTTACAACGCAAAGAAAAATACCATAAAAAAAAGTTGAAAGAAAAAATAAATATGCAAAACAGGCATACATCCAAATTTCTTATTTCTGTGGCGGAGATGATTTTTTGTTCTTTAATAATCAAGAATATCTCTTGACGAGCCAACCCTCAACCTACTAATTTTCGGAGAGTCTGTCTATCAGCACACTACAAGAAAACATAATCTTAACGAGGGCGGTTCTCCTCGCTAATTCGTCGTAAGAGAGGCTTTACGACGAATTAGCGAGAGAACGCGTTTGCTCGTTACACGTCTGTCGTAACACATATTTCCTCGCTAATTCGTCGTAACTTAGCGAGGAATATATTTCGTCGTAAAGACGAAGTAGGACGATTCGTCGTAAAGACCACGTCAATATTCCACGTAAGGACGTCGCTATAATACCTCGTAAATACCTCGAAAATAGTT
>NC_027749.1:44229096-44235190 GCF_000695525.1 Brassica oleracea var. oleracea
TTTTTTTCTTTCACGTTTTTTGTTGTTGGTGTGTTTAAAATGATGTTTAAACATCCATATTTATAGGAAAATTCGAATCTGGTAGTTGTAATTTTGCTATGAATTTACGACGAAAATTAATTAGGTGGGCAAAAAAAACGTGTAACACCTATGAAGTTGGTGGATTCAAAAATTTCCTCGCTAAATACACGTAAACTATTCCCTCGTAAATACCACGCAAAATTTACGTCGTATTTACGAGGAAATAGTTTTTCCTCGTAAAATACTCGTAAAATTACATCCACTTTACGACGAAACAGTTTTGTCGTTACGTTACGAGGAAATAACGATGACTTTAGTTTTTCACGTAAATTCGTCGTAAATTCGACGCAAATTTACGAGGATTGTTTTTCCTCGTTAATTTTCGTCGTAAATTTGCGTCGTTAATCATGTGTTTTCTTGTAGTGGCATTAGATAGACTTAATTGTTTGTAAAGTGGGAACTTGATATCTATGTCATCTAACTACACAAATAGATATATCTGAAATGATAGGTTTTGAACTCAAAATACTACACATTTCCAAATCCACAATACCACTCAACCATAAACAGTAGAAAAAAGGTCAATTTCTCCTTGAGATGTAAATGTGGTTAGGAGATCGATTCTTACGAGCCTAAAGACATCTATAACCACATAGTTACAAGGAACATCCATGTATTTTGATTGATAAAAACAAGAGATTTATCTAGATTGAGATCACATCTATGAAGAACATCTTAAAAAAAGGTTTGAAGAACATTATAAATGTTTTCTGTATATTAATGGATTCGAGATTATATATATATATTCAAGATATATACGTATGTGTGCATACATAATAATATGACTATATGTATGGGCTCATCTGAAAATAGAGATGCATGATTCTTTTCAGATGTACAGTACAAAGTGGAAATTGATTTGCCTAGTGATAAAAAAGAAGAGAAAAAGACAAAAATAGCACTAAATCAAGTTTTTGTTCTCAAACTAGCACTCAAGGTCAAAAGTCACAAAAATAGCACTTAATGTTTTATCAAAAGTTACAAACTTAAGGTTTAGAGTTAAAGGGTGGGGTTTAGGATTTAGGGTTTAGGGTTTAGGGTTTAGAGTTTAGGGTTTAAGGTTTATGGTTTAGGGTTTAGGGTTTAGAGTTGAGAAATGAGGTTTTGGGGATAAGATTTAAAATTTTGAAAAATAAAAAAATTAAAATTTTCAAAAGATAAACTTAGAAAAGTGCTATTTTGGTCATTTTAGTTTTTGAGTGCTATTTTTGTGATATAAACTTAGAAATGTGCTATTTTGGAGATTTGCCCAAAAAAGAATATAAATGGATATATTCTGGATAGATGTGAAAAAAAACTATTACTATGTCAATAAAAAAATAGTTACTCAGATAAAACTTATGATCACGTGATAAGAAAATTAATTTTGTAGATGAATCTATATCACGTCATAGGGGAAAAAATGAAAAAATGACATGTGGCACTTCTTAAAATAATTTAAATGGCTCATTTCAGCAACAGCCTACAACATCTTCCAAACCTAGCTTGATCGCGTAGTGGGGTAACGACTCCTCCATCACCCATCTGGAAATTCATCGGTCTCTGCAACTCGGCTTTACGGTGTAATAATGTTGATCCACTCTAAATCATTCAATTCGGTTCTTAACTCCTTTATTAGATTTCTCAACCTACATCGCAAATCCCTAATTCATGAGACTATAAATAAGGATGGGGACGTCTCCAAATTTCACTGATTCACGAGATTCAATCATATTCCTTCACGGCCTGCAACATTGGTGTCAACCCTGATCCTTCTTTCCGATTGAAATCCGACCGTAGTCCTTAGACGGTGGTGACGCGTCTCCTGCGTTTCTGGAAAGCACCCAACGTCCTTTCGCACTCAAGTCACGAAAGGAGAAAAGCTCAGACGAGTCATTATGCTTCTGCTTCATGAAAAGGTGGAGCTCTTCATGTCCCCTCAATGAACATGTTACTTTTCTAATATTTTGTCGCAGTCTTTATGGTTTTATTATGTTGCTTCTCTAATATTTGTTTTACTTCCTTGAGAACATTATGTTGTGTAAACATTTGAAGCAAGTGGTTATATTGTAAATGAAATTGTTCATTCTCTTCTACGCAATCTTTCCTTTTGAAATGACATACCCTCTTGGTCAGTGTTAGATTTGAAAGCCTGGTCACTTTTTGTTTTGTTTCTATGTTGGTTCAAGTATTGTGTCTTCTTGATTATGTTCTTTTTGATTGTCTTCTACAAAACCTTTGTTTCTCTTTGAGCTTCCTGTTGAGTATAGTTGAGAAACCACATCTTCTTTGTTTAGCTGTTGAAATTACTATAGACTCATTGCAAGTGTTCTTAAATTAAAATGTTTTTATTACCCCTCTCTCAGGTAACTACAGAGCAAGTAACTCCATAGTGATCAGAGAATAAGAAAAACAATTGTTATGACAGAGTCTAAACATTTCAAATGATTCCAAACCAGAAACAGGGGAAAATAGGAGGTGACATCAACGGACCAGAGAGAGTGAGCGACGAGAACAATTTACAGACGACAGACTTTAGAACCCGGAAGAAACCAAGACTGCCGTGTCCAAGATGCAAGAGCATGGACACTAAGTTCTGTTATTACAACATAAACTAGCCTCACCATTTCGGCAAAGCCTATCAGAGATAGTGGACTGTCCATGGGACTATGAGGACTGTGCCCGAGTGTGCAGGAAGCCGCAAAAACAAAAGCTTCTTCTTTTTTTTTGTATAGAAAATCAAATAGAAGTCGCACACTGTTGTAAACCATTTTTTTTTATTACCGCCACGTCACAATCTCCGAGGCTCTAGAGGCTGCAAGGCTTCATCAGAAAACACATAACAACAATCGAGTCCTGAGTTTTGGATTAGAAGCTCATCAACAACACACTAATCCCATGACACCTATGATTAAGCTACAACGTGACCAGAAAATCTCAAGCGGAGCTAGAAACATGTTTAAAGAATGGATTGTGTTAGCGGCTCCTCATATCACTAATTTCACCTGCATCTAGCCTTTAATCATATATATTAGATGTGTCTTCAATACTCATTCTATATGGACGTCATGTTTGTAGATAAAACTGTGTTTGCTTTTGTTCATATCACTAACTTCACCTTCATCTAAAATTGAATCATAAATTACTCTTCACATGCATCATATCACAGAATACGATTCATACATGTTTCTCCAAGATTACGTGTATTGCAAACAAGAAATCCACCAAGAACAACATATTTTTGTGTTACTTTTCTTTAATCTATTTTTTTTAAATAGATGAATATTCTCTAACAAATATCATGCTATTCCGACCTTAATATATATCACCTTCCCAACTACATTCAGATTCCATATCTATTATTCAAATCATATTTAGATTAGATTTAATCAAATCTATATGTATGTTTATATTTTTAACAAACTAATTATGATTAGTTATAAGCACATCGTATAAAGTTGTTAAAATTATATAATAATTTTTTTAAAAAAAAAATCAAATATTTTAAATTTAACAAATGTAAGTCTAAAGTGAACCAAGTCAAACTATTATACTAAAAATGAAACAAGATTCAATACAAACTAACAACATGTATACAACACAAATTATAACACCATTAAAAAATTATATATAAATATATATATATATATATATATATATTACACAAAAACATATATAAAAATTATATACACATATTATATAGGGCAAATCTCCAAAATAGCACATTTCTAAGTTTATGTCACAAAAATAGCCCTCAAAAACAAATATGACCAAAATAGCATTTTATCTTTTGAAAAATTTAAATTTTTTTTATTTTTCAAAATTTGAAATCTTATCCCAAAACTTCACTCCCCAACTCTAAACCCTAAACCTAAACTATAAACCCTAAACCCTAAATCCTAAACCCTAAACCCTAAATCCTAAACTCCACCCCTTAACTCTAAACCCTAAACCCTAAACCCCACCCCTAGACTCTAAACCCTAAACCATAAACTCTAAACCCTAAACTCTAAATCCTAAACCCCACCTCTTAACTCTAAATCCATTAATTTACCATTGGGATATAAGTGTATATTTATCTCTTTTGATAAAACATTAAGTGTTATTTTGGTCATTTTTATTCTTAGAAGCTATATTTGTGACAAAAAAAATTTTAGTGATATCCTAATCATTTTTTCTATTATATACAAAAAAAATAAAATAAAAATTTACAAATCAATTTAGGGATTAGAATCTAGTATACAATTTGAAGTTGACATTTGCTGACGCCATTTGACAGAAGTTAGGTTCAAAAGTGCCAATGATATATTTCTCTGATTAGTATATAACATCTAACATTTTCTTTATTTTTATGGCTTCACGTGGCTCTCCTTAATCGTAAAATAACTATATGAAAAGAGGACGTACCAAGCCTTATAATATTTTATCTTATGAATACGAACGGATAGAGACGTATCGATATATTGCACCTCTAATGGTTATAAAAAAAGAAGAAAGCAACTCGAGATAGATACTCGGGATTATCAAACCATTCATTATTAAGTACTCCGTATGTTTCATCGTTTTAAGTGTCGGCACACGGATTAAAAAATTAATTAATTTTGTAAATTTCCTATAAAAAAACACTATTACCTATAAACCTAACAATATTTCAACCAATAGAAAAATAAATTTTGCATAACATTAATAAATTTTGAATTGAAAATCGAAAACAACCTTATTTTGTAACGAAAAAAATTCTCTAAAACGACACTTAATATGAAACGAAGGGAGTACAATTTAATCCTGCAGTTATATGATCTGATCAATGTATCTGCAAACCAAAACTCAGAAAATTATTCGCATTTTTAACTTTTATTTAGTGGGGTTACTCGTCCATGAAAAATATGGATTAGAGAAAGGCTTACGTAATCTAAACAGATAGGTTAAGTGATTAATTAATTAATTAATTAGTGTTGGAAGAGAAAGCACGAGTGGATCACTACCTTAATTTGATTGTTTAAGTACTATTGTAGCAACATACTTTTTAATAGAAAATGATTCTGAGTTCGATCAAGAGACTGAAACCAATAGGTAGCAAACAAGCCTTTGATAGATGTTTATAAGCGATAAAATGAACCTACCAAGATTAATATTATCATCATAACTGTATATCCCAATTTCTTTTTCAGTCAATTAATAGTTAATAAAGATAAGATTACAAGTCTTGAATATAAAATAACCAACAGAGATCATGAAAAAAAAAAATATATGTGGAAGTGTTTTAAATTATGTGCGGACTGGTCATACGTAATTCATCAAAAAATCAAAATTTTCCATACATTCTTCTTCTTTAAGCCCTTTGAATGATCATATACCGTCGCAATTTGATTTGTAGTTGAGATGTATTTCTTTTCTTGTTGCTATAGGAATTTTCCAGTGAAGTTAGCATTCTACACTAGGACCTCTTAATGTGATTTTCTAGCACACTACGGTATATTTTAGGAAATCAACGAAAACTTATTTTATAAATTCTTATTTCAAAAAGATAGATTTTGTAAATTCTTATAGGCGGTATAAGGTGTAAAAGCCGGAAAACCGGACCGATGTAAACGATATAATAAAAGCGAAGTTAAGGAAATAGACGAATATAGAAAAACGAATACGAGGACGATAAGAAACCGTATTCGCAAATAGACATGGAGGCGAGATATGATCTCTTTCCTTAACTCAAAATATTCGCTCCGTTAGTGAGACGGGACTGTACGAATATAGAGTCCCAGGATACAACCATGGCAGACGAATCACGCCTCACTCGTGATCGCCCTATCGAACTATAAACTCTACGAAACACTCTCGCAATATAGACTTACGCAGAGGGATTTTTTGCTGTTGGATTTCGAGCAGGAAAAAAAATTTAAGAAATGAAGGAAGAGGAGAGACGATATATAAAGAGCCGGAGAAGACCCACTTCCCGCAACAGCTGCTGCACGTGGGCGAGAATCTCGCGGAGATCGAGGAAACTTGAGTTCCGAAACTTCTTCCTCAAGACTCT
>NC_027749.1:44236326-44236807 GCF_000695525.1 Brassica oleracea var. oleracea
ATTTTCCATTGTAGAGATTATTCTGAGCCCGAGCTATTGCTGATTGACTATCACAATGTATGCGTATAGCTGGCACATGTTTCTCCCACATAGGAATATCTTCCAAAAAATTTCTAAGCCATTCAGCTTCTTCTGCTGCTTTGTCTAAGGCTATGAACTCAGATTCCATGGTTGATATGGCTAACACTGTTTGTTTGGTAGATTTCCATGATATTGTTGTTCCTCCTAGTGTAAAGACATATCCACTCGTGGATTTAAAGTTTTTAGAATCTGATATCCAGTTAGCATCACTGTATCCTTCTAAAACTGTTGGTTCTTTACCATAGTGAAGCCCAAAATCTTTGGTGTAACGCAAGTAATTGAGTACCCTCGTTATAGCTTTCCAGTGTGTATGACATGGATTACTTGTATATCGACTATGTATGTTTACTGCATGCGCCAGATCCGGTCTAGTACAGTTGGTCAAGTACATGAGACTTCC
>NC_027749.1:44237667-44239312 GCF_000695525.1 Brassica oleracea var. oleracea
GGATTTCAAGAACTACTTGAAGCACAAGAAGAAGAAGATGGGGCTCGAGGAGCTCATCATGAGGCTTCAGATGGAATCCAGAAACCGAATTGCTGACAAGGTCACTGCTAAGGAGCACAGTGTCAACATGGCTGAGCACAAAGGCAAAGGAAAGGCACACGCCCATTCTCCTGCCAAGCCTTCCAAAACTGCTGCAGCCCTGAAGGCTTCTGGAAAAAACTTCAAGAACAAAGGCATTGAAATCAATGCGAATGCGAATGCGAATGTGGAGAAGTTCAGGGGGAAATGTCACTACTGCCACAAAGTGGGGCACAAGACTGTTGAGTGTCGCAAAAAGATCAAGGATGAGAAGGCTCAGGCAAATCTCACAGAGGAGGATCTCGTTGCTGTGGTGACTGAAGCCAACATGGTTGAAAGCAACAACCCCAAGGAATGGTGGTATGACACTGGTGCAACCACCCACATTTGCACCGATAGGGCGATGTTCAGCACCTATCAGAAAAGCATGACTGAGGAGAAGCTCAAGATGGGAAACACTGCAGTCTCCAAGATTGAAGGACGCGGCAATGTGATTTTGAAGATGACATCTGGACATGAGGTCACTCTGACGAATGTGAAGCATGTGCCTGACATGAGGAAGAACTTGGTCTCGGGAACCTTGCTCAGCAAGAATGGATTCGCCTCAAAATTTGTGGCGAATCCATTCTTGCTGAGCAAGGTTTCCGAGACCAGGTTCTTCCTCATGTCAGGCACATGCTTCACACTCTTCAGAGTGACCTCACGTTCAGATGTCATCTTCAAAATCACATTGCCGCGTCCTTCAATCTTGGAAACTGCAGTGTTTCCCATTTTGAGCTTATCCTCAGTCATGCTTTTCTGATAGGTGCTGAACATCGCCTTATCGGTGCAAATGTGGGTGGTTGCACCAGTGTCATACCACCATTCCTTGGGGTTGTTGCTTTCAACCATGTTGGCTTCAGTCACCACAGCAACGAGATCCTCCTCTGTGAGATTTGCCTGAGCCTTCTCTTCCTTGATCTTTTTGCGACACTCAACAGTCTTGTGCCCCACTTTATGGCAGTAGTGACATTTTCCCCTGAACTTCTCCACATTCGCATTCGCATTGATTTCAATGCCTTTGCTCTCGAAGTTTTTTCCAGAAGCCTTCAGGGCTGCAACAGTTTTGGAAGGCTTTGCAGGAGAATGAGCGTGTGCCTTTCCTTTGCCTTTGTGCTCAGCCATGTTGACACTGTGCTCCTTAGCAGTGACCTTGTCAGCAATTCGGTTTCTGGATTCCATCTGAAGCCTCATGATGAGCTCCTCGAGCCCCATCTTCTTCTTCTTGTGCTTCAAGTAGTTCTTGAAATCCGCATAGCTTGGAGGAAGCTTTTCAATGAAGCTGAGAGTTGTGAATGTCTCGCAGATGGACATTCCTTCAGCAGCGATTTCATGGCAAACGAGCAGAAGCGCTTCCACCTGATCCATGATGGGTTTTGAATCCACCATTTTGAAGTCGTGGAACTTTGAGACCACATACTTCTGGCAGCCAGCGTCCTCACCTATGTACTTCTTGTCCAGTGATCTCCATAGCTCTTTCGCCATGGGGATCTCACAGTAGACACGGTACAATGGGTCAATGAGACGA
>NC_027749.1:44240618-44244343 GCF_000695525.1 Brassica oleracea var. oleracea
GAGGAGAGTCGATATTTAAAGAGCCGGAGAAGACCCACTTCCCGCAACAGCTGCTGCACGTGGGCGAGAATCTCGCGGAGATCGAGGGATGTTGAGTTCCGAAACTTGTTCCTCAAGACTCTCTCTTATCTCGTTTTAAATTTTCGAGAGGATAACATGCATGACGTTTTTTAATTTTAAACAAACTACTTGTCGTTTTAAATAAAATTATATGCTGTTTTTTTCCGAAATAACTGGCAAAACGTTGAGCTTAACTTGGTCCAAAAAGAATAGTTTTTATCGGGCCAGAGGCCCTCCACCCAAGCCCAAGCCCAAGCCCAAGCCGAGCCGAGCCGAGCCTGCCGGGCGGCGGCGGCGCGCGTGGGGAGCTCTCTCTTCCTCTGAGTTGTTTAACCTCTCATGTCATGAAGACATATATATACTCCTCAAAATCAACTCTCCCAACCAATGTGGGATGTTGTTAACTTCATTTCATTAAAGCCAACAAGGCTTTTTATAAGAACCCATAGACCCATTTCGTTTTAACATTTTTCCATATATTATTTGAGCCATTAGGCTTAATAATTAGGCCCAACATAAGGTTTATAAGAATATATTCTCATACATATTTAAGTGTGTCTGTAACTTGTAAGTTACAAATTGGAGCTTTAATTAAACTTTACGTGTATGCTTATGCATGCATAATCTACATAATCAAAAGATAGCATTGATCATCTTTATTCGACATTTTGTATTTGCTTTCTTCATTTAGATAATTATGTAGGTTTAAATGATTATATTTAATGTGGAGAAAATAACGAGAATAGAAGTTAAGCATGTAAATAAATGGTTTTAAGTTATGTCTTGCTGAATTGTTATTTGGTGCATTAGTTGGTGATTATTGGCCACGAGTGGTCACTAGAAAATGTTTGGACCCACTCATAACAAATTTCAGGACTCAGCTATCAAATTATATCGTGTTTCTGTCCAAATATATTTAATTTTCTTTGGACAATAAGATGTTTTTAAAAAGGTTATGTTAGCCACTAAACTCCGGTTCGCTCTTCGCAAGCTTCGTAGTAGATACGTCTATTTTGTGTATATGTATAGTTATGAACTGAACGTATGTACTTGAACAAGAAAAAACCATACAATATTTCTCAAAGAAAAGCATCCAAATAATTTTTAAACAAGGTATAGTAGATTTGACATATTTTGTATCACACACATTCGATGAGAATCTAAGTGTTATTGATAGTCGGATGCATCTTTCTAAAATTCTTGTAACAAGCCAACGCTTCTTTCTTTCTATAAAAAAAGCCAACGCTTCTTTCTATAAATCTCTGCATATTTTGTTATAGTATTTTCCACTGAACTGTCAATTTGATATATCAAAAAGGGATTTGAACGATTTTTGTTTCTTTCTGAATAATCTTTTTTTAATATATACTTCTTTCAAAAATGAACTGAAAACCAAGTGTAGAGTCACATGATGTTGATCATTGAGGCTGATTAGGCGAAGGTTTGTGTATAAGGGCCAGTTTCTTGCCTTCCTCATACCTTTTTCAAAGAAGTTTTTCAATTGTAGGGTTGATGAATACAACATGGTAAATATCAAAATAAGAACCATTTTAAAGGTTAAGGCAAAACAAGAAAGTTATAAACTGAAAGCGAAAAACATATTAAAAAGTATTTAAAACCAAAACTTGAATTAGAAAGCATCCACCAACTAAAAAAAGTAAAAGGAAGCTTCACATATATTTCCAAACAAAATTAGTGGCGAGAACCCATTTTAGTCGAGAATGGTAATCTAACTAAAAACAATACTTAATTCTCCAAACCAAGAAGGACAAGTAAGATAAGATCACAAAACCAAAATAACCATAACGTCAGCCGGAACAATAAACAGCCTCAATTCTCCAAAGAAATCTCCAACGCCAAGCAAATAGGTGACACAAACCTGCTTAACTAAAACCGCGTACAAAGATTCAACACAGGGTCATCTCGAAATTTAAAGGATCATAAACATTTTAAAATAAATTTGAATAAAAAATTACTATAATTTGACGTCATATGGTCTATCTATATTGTTAGTTTCAAAACATTTGAGGGTTAAACCATTATGCTTTACCCAGAACCAGGGCCGGCTAAGTAGGAGACAAGGGGTATGACCGCTCCGGATACAAGTTTGTGTCTCTTAATACATTAATAGTTAAAGAGTCCAATTTCTTTTATACATATATATATATATATATTATTTTATTTTTTTTACAAAAAATCATAAATATAATAAATAAAATTGAAAAAGGTCCAAAAATATTTGATATGTATATAGTCTTATTTTTATCACAAAATATAAAAATATTACTAATTAAAATTTAAAAATAGTTTAAATTTTATATGAATATAAATTTTAGAGAGTCAAAACATTTTTTTTGCCCTAGAACTCATAATAGTGTTAAGCCGGCCATGCCGAGAACCGGCCATACATGCATGGTACATGCAAGAGGAGAAACATAGAAGCTTCTATAACCTACCTGAGACAACGCATCGCATGCAATATAAGGGAGAGAAGATAAGAATGAGGGATAATTCGGAGACGAAGCTCTGAACATTAAGTAATCAAATAATTTCCTTCGAAAACTGTGAAACTACGTCAAGTAATTTCCTTCAAAAACTGTGAAACTACGTCAAATATGCCGTTTATTCAAATGATCTATGAGTACGTAATTACGGCAATTCTCTCAGATAGATTTTTTAAGTTTTTGTCACAAAAATAGACCTCAAAAACTAAAATGACCAAAATGTTATGAACTAGATTGTGGATGGCTCATAACCAAAAGATTATGATTTGTAATCTTTCCATTTATCTATGACGGTGTAATCTCCTATATAAAGAAACTCTATGTTATAAATAAAAATAGACTTTTCCATTACTTTTATAACACGTTATCAGCACGAAACTCTAAAATCCCTAAGCTAAGAAACCAAAAGAACAAAACCCTAAAACCCTAACCCTAGCCGGCGAACCGACGAACCCTAATCCGATCGCGCCTCTTGTTTCCGTGGCTGTTCCAGCTCGCGTCCCCGTCTCAGCTTCAGACGATCTCAGTCCGATCTCAGCCTCAGCCCGCATCCCGGACAGCTCGCGTTCCCGACAGACGTCCGCAAGCCGATAGCAATTGGCGCGCAAACATACCGTTCGCATTCCCGACGATCAAGGCGTACCCGATCAGCTCGTGTCTAGCTCGCGGATAGCTCGCGTTCATTCCCGTTTGTGTTGCAGCTCGCGGTTCATAATCTTTGGTGGTCCGGTTTCAACAATCATCTAAGTTAAAGGTAATTCGAAACCTAAGAACCTATAATCGAATTTGGATTGATTGATAAAGAATGAAACCCTAAAACTCTAATCTTTATGAATCAAAACCATAGGGTAATAGATCAAAGCTCCTAATTGAGTAAATCGAAGCTCTAAAAGTTTGATACCCCAAACCCTAAATCATGTTCCTACATGATTAAAACCCCAAATCGGTTTTTACAAGTTAAAATCCGATAAACCCTAACCCTATATCTATAAACCCTAAATAATATAAGTATCAGAATTAATTATACTATAATTATCAAATCACATATTAAAACCCTAATCGAATATTTTGAAATCAAAACTGTTTTCGGTTTTGATCATTGAGGTTTTAAATGTGATTGAATCTGATGCTATGTTGCTAGAATTGTTTGACCGTTAAATT
>NC_027749.1:44245605-44246859 GCF_000695525.1 Brassica oleracea var. oleracea
AATTTACATGCATCTTAACTAATAAGCATCAGACCATTAAGTGAGCATAGATATTCTCATCTCAAATTTATTACGGGTCATGAGCCAGACATATAACATCTTGAGATATTTGGATAAGCCACCACAAATATATGTGCCGTCTAAGATGGATCCTTATAAGAGGATGAGGATGGGGATATATGTTGGATATGATTCTCCCACAATAATAAAGTACTTTGAGCCAATTATGAGTGATTATATTTGAGGCCAGGTACACTGATTATTTTAAGACCATGAGGAAAAAAATAATAAAGCTGGTAAAAGAATGGTAAAAGAAATAGAATGGAATCAACCATCAATGTCTTGGCAAGATCCTCAGACTAAAGAATGTGAAATAGACGTCCAAAGATTATACATTTACAAAGCTAGCTAATCAAATGCCAGACACATTTGCTGACCCGAAAAAGAATGACTAAATCATATATAAATCAGCTTGTAAAGCACCAGAATTTGATGTCCAAGAAGAGACACAGTCAAGTTACTACAGAGTTTAGACAACGTATGAAACGTGGTAGGCCAAATAGGTTCCAAAAGATAAGAATCCTCGGAAACAAAAGAAAAGTGCAGAGAATGATAATCAAAATCCAAATCCGAGGTTACTAAGGAAGTCATCCCAGACATGGAGATGAGGCCGGCTGGCTCTAAGGTACAGGTACCAAACAATGTAGCTTCGGACGCCAAGCTGCAAAGTATTAAAGGTCCTGATAATAATGAATCTCAATCGATTATATCATGTCTGGAACATAATGGAACCAATAAGGAATGTAGACATAAGATGATTTATTTGCATACAAGTTAGCACTTGAATTTATGAATATAAGCGGGGATCATGAACTCTCATCAATATAAAAGTGCGCACTCGTAGAACAGATTGGATTGAATGGAAACGTGGGGTTAAATAGTTTAAGGAAGAAATGCGTATTTGGCCATATGATTAAGACGTCATATGATGTTAAAACCAGTGGATATAAATGGGTCTTGTGAGGAATAGAAATCGTGAGATATAAAGCTGATGTTGCACAAGGATTTTCACAAAGACCAGTAATATAGTATGAGGAGACATACTCCCATGTGGTGGATGCAACTACTTTTAGATTTCTCATAAGTCTGACTATATAAGAGAGAAAATTAGAGTTGCAGCAAGTTGATGTAGTGACTGCATATTTATATGGTCCACTGGATAATGAAAGTACTAGAGGGTATTGAGCTGAAAGT
>NC_027749.1:44246982-44253985 GCF_000695525.1 Brassica oleracea var. oleracea
TGGATACAATTTTCCAAACAGTTGAATATCTCAAGAAAGAGTTTGAGATGAAAGATCTTGGAAAACAAAGTTTTGTTTGGGATTACAGCTTGAGTACATTAACAATGAAATCCTTGTGCATCAAATAGTATATACAGAAAATGTACTCAAGAGATTTAATATGGATCAGTCTCACCCATTATCTAGTACATGGGCGTGAGATTACTTATTTTGGACACTGATCCATTCAGTCCAAAGGTGGACGATAAAGAAGTCCATTTAGTCCTGAGATGGACGATGCAGAAGTCTTGTTTTAGACACTGATCTGTTTGGTCCATAAGAATGACGATGAAAAAGCCTTTGATTTTGGTTTATTTTATACTAACCAGCCCAAATAGGGGTTATTTGGTTTTGTTGATTTGTTTTTCAGACAAGTTATGTTTTACACATGGTGGTACACGCATATCACATCAACATCATCCAAGATTTCGTGTGTGTGTATTTGAGGTCGATGACTCAATATGTTCGATCAGATTGTGGCATGGCCGATGGTAAAGAAGAGCCAACTATCATGTTCGAGGACGAAGCATATTCTGCCCAAGATTTTCATCACCCACGGACTGCAGAAAATTGGAGAGGTCCAATGGACCTTCAGTAATGTCCAAATCAGGGGGAGTAATGTGTGTTGTACTCTTTTTCCTTCACCATGGTTTTGTCTCAATTGGGTTTTCCTGCTAAGATTTTAATGAAGCAATATTAAAGCACATTACAAGCTCTATGGCATCCAAGGGGGAGTGTTATGAACTAGATTGTGGATGACTCATAACCAAGAGATTATGATTTGTAATCTTTTCATTTATCTATGACGGTGTAATCTCCTATACAAAGAACTTATAGACTTTTCCATTACTTTTATAACACAAAATAGCATTTTTTATTTTGAAAATTTTTATTTTTTTTTATTTTTTAAAAAATTTGAAATCTTATCCCCAAAACCCCACTACTCAACTCTAAACCCTAAACTCTAAACCCTAAACCCTCTCTAAACCCTAAACCCTAAACCTCACCCTTTAACTCTAAACCCTAATGCATATATTAATTACCTATATGAGTATAAGTGTATATTTACTTCTTTTGATAAAACATTTAAATTTATTTTAGTCATTTTTATTTTTAAGGTCTATATTTGCGACAAAAAATTTTTTAGGTCTATCCTGAAAAAATTTCTTCATGTAATTATTTTTTTTTTATCAAAGCATTATGCATTCAAATAGTTCACGTCAAACGACTATAGAGATCACAACAAAGAATTGATAAAGTAAAGACCAAGAAAAAAACCAACATCAAAAGATGCCATGGTAGCATCAACAATTATGTATGGTTATTTTTCACTCTTCCGTTTAAATAAATTAGGATTTATGATTAAAAAGGATTTTTGCATAATATGCTCTACAATAATATACACACTATCCATTTGGACCCACTTCTCCATGATGCATTCCTTTTCTATTTCTCCAACATTATAAAACACTCCTAAACCCTCCTCTTGCTTTAAACCAACTTCTTCCCACAAATAAAATTAAGTATACAAACTCTTTCATATTCATCTCTTACTCTTAGAAACCAAATAAATTAATGATTCCGGCGGAAATCACCGGATATTATCAATATTTATCGCCGGAAAACTTAGCAACACTCCCGGCGGAATTCAACATAATAAATATGCCCTCATCTCCAACATCTTCCTATTCCTTAACATACTTAAATGATCTCATCAACAACAACTACTCATCATCATTCATCCGTCAAGATCTCATGATGAGCAACAACTCAACTTCCGATGAAGATCCTCAGCATCATCATCATCAGAGCATCATCATAGTCGACGAGAGGAAACAGAGGAGGATGCTTTCAAACAGAGAATCCGCTAGGAGGTCGAGGATGAGGAAACAGAGACATCTTGATGAACTCTGGTCTCAGGTGATAAGGCTTCGCAACGAGAACAACTGTCTTATTGATAAGCTGAACCGTGTATCGGAGACTCAAGATAGCGTATTGAAGGAGAATTCTAAACTCAAAGAAGAAGCTTCTGAACTCCGACAACTTGTATGTGAACTAAAATCTAACAAGAACAGCGACGATGACAACAACTTTGTAAGAAAGTTATCGGAATGAGATTGTGGTTTCTTTGTATCAATAGAAAAGATCAAGGGGTTTTGGGTTTTGGTTCTTTCTCGAATATAAAGTTGGTGATGATCATATATTAGTATATTATATTGTATGCATACTATATATATTGAAGTTAGATAATATAACTTATAGTTCTTGAGCGTATTTCTGTTATCTACTCTCTCTTCTTTTTCTATTTTTAAATTATTATTATTATAACTTAGGAGTAATCATAATCATAGACATACCGGATAACATTAATAAGTATTAATAGATTCCACAACTCTGCAGATCCGGATTCTAATTGATTCATTCCACATTTCCATTAATTAGAATTTGTAAACAGCAAATCTATCTATATTATTAAAACAACAGTGCAAAATAAAATTATCCCGTAATTTTACTATTTATTTACATTAGAATGCCATTGAGATATTTATTGAACATATATTTAAATATGCTTTTATTTTCCTAATTTAAATAATAGATTTAAGCATTTAATGTCTTTTTCCTAATTTAAATAATAGATTTCATTAATCAAATCTTAACCAAAATAGATTTTCTAATATATTTTATATTAACATATTAAATATTTTTAATATTTGTTAGTAATAAATAATAAAATAAAAAATTACACATCATAATCAATTTATATAACATATAAAAAATATAAAATACTTTATTCATATATTATTAGTATAATGCTTTCATAATATAAGTCCAATTAGTTATAAATATTGGATTTTTTATATGACACATTGTGATATAATAGACAATTAACAATTTTGTACTTCTGTTTTAATAATATATATATTAACAATTATGTAATACATTTTAATTTACAAATATATATTATACCATTTGTACAAAGAAAAAATTTAAAGTGAAATCAAATATTTATACAGTCATAGGTCAAGCTCTAGAAATAAACAACAACAGCGCAAGTTTATTTTTCTTTAACAAATTTATTTTAATAGATATTATAGTTCCAAATATGTTTATATATTTTATGTATTTATAAATTTATTTTCTTTGTTTTTTAGGGATGCTAAGATTTTGAAAATGGAAAAAAATTATGACCCACCTCTATATTATTTTAATTAGGATAAAATTTATATCATAATATTTTGTTAAATTTTTAATTTTTAATTTTATTATAACTGCAAAGATTAATTTTCAATATAAATTTATATTTAAATAATATAAATATATCATTTAATATAAACTAGAAAAACATAAAACATAAAAAAATACCCGTCTGGTCGGGCGGATCAAGGTCTAGTATTAATTAAAAGATTTACGTGGTTATGTGACTTCGGTTATTTGATTTCACACCTTACTATTCTGTAAAAATTGTTATTTTCCACTCGTATATATTATGTCGCCATGTAACAAAATTAGAACCAATGTTATTCTTACTTGGAAAATCTACTTAAACTCATCAATATTCCCTATAAAGATAATATTTGAAGTATATATTCTGACATAAATACTTCGAACACGTAAGATATTTCTAGAAAGAGTAACAAAAGACAAAATAGTAAGAAAAACTTAAATAATGTAACACTGTTTTAGTTACAAACAAGAAAAAAATGAAAGTGGTATGATAAAAATAAAGACCAGTTGGTCCAGTGGAGCTCTTGGTCCGAAGAATTGATAAGAATATGCACAACAAGTTCACAATCTTGAGAAGGAGAGGTGATAAAGCATTAGGAGATGGAATGGTCTACTCGTTTAGCACAAGAAAAGATTAAAAGAAGCAAATAGGAGTTGGAGGTTTTAGATTAATATAGTTTAAATTGGTGTTCAAATAAATGTTGCATCTTTTGATGTAAGAACAGTCTTTTTTTTTAGTTAAATTTAACATTTAAGTCAAAAATAAAAAATAAATAAAATAAAAACCAGTTGAAAAAAATTGAAGACCAGTAATAACGACCTCTATTAACAAATCGGGAGAGTTTTTTTGCCGCATAAATACACTTGCACTAAACATCATTGAAATATTCATAGCGAACAAAAAATAAAACAAAAGATTACTAAAATGGTGGCCCTTCTTCTCTTCTTTTACTTTTGTAATTTAATCAAATACTTAATCATCAGATTTTCTTTTTCTTACGAGAAACTCTCTATGATAGACGTAAAAAATTTTTTGTCATAAATATAGTCTTTAAGAATAAAAATAACCAAAATAAACTTAATTGTTTTATCAAAAAAAGTAAATATACACTTATACCCCTACGATTAATTAATCTAGACATTAAAATTTAGAGTTAACGGGTGAGATTTGGGGTTTAGGGTTTAAGGTTTAAAGTTTAGGATTTAGGTTTTAGGGTTTAGAGTTTAGGATTTATAGTTTAGAGTTTAGGGTTTAGGGTTTAGAATTGAGGAGTGAGGTTTTGGGGATATGATTTCAAATTAAAAAAAAATAAAATTAAATTAAAATTTTTTTTAAAAAATGCTATTTTGATCATTTTAATTTTTGAGATTTATTTTTGCGACAAAAACTTTAAAAAGACTATTCGAAAAGAATTGTCATTTTCTTATTGCTACGATCAACTTTTTTCCCAAACCTTTTTATCCGTTTAAATCATCACTCCGACTGCGACAAACCCACCAAGAATGTTTTCTTGAATTTTACCTGGCGCATTACTATTATGCTAAACTTGAGCACTATTATTTGACCTACTATTTTTTTCTTCGAGGTTTAACTTTTTCACCTACTTAAACACACATATGGGTAATAGTCGTTCTATTTTCAACCACAAGTTCATAAACTGTGAAAAAGTTCAGTAAGAAAAAGGTTTATAAACTGCATTAACTTTCAGCCACAAATTTCACATATTTATTCTCATAACATTAATGCTATTTTTTTTTTGTAAACTATAACATTAATGCTATTACCGACAAGTATTAACTATTAACCCATCGGAATCACACATCTTAGGATTTGGTCGAATTATCTGTAGATAATTATTATACAGAAAATATATGAATAGTAGTTACGAATCGGTTTGGACCTAGACACAGTAGACACCACGATCCTTATATTCAACAACGTTGGTCAATGTTAAAAATAATTCCAAAGAAGTATTTTCTTTATGCAAAATTGAACAGTTGAACGATATTCTATGTGTCTATTACCATACCCCGGTGACTTTTTCAATGGTCAAGTTCTGACCCTTTCCCATTACGTTGTCTAATATGAGATCTATTCAATTATGTGTTTGGTATTTGCTGAATAGTTATATATAAAAAAAACATATGGTTGATGTGATGAGTCAAGTTTGAAATGAAAGAAGACAAATTCTATAAAAGGAGACACAAGAAGACAAAAGAATGGCGGAGGGTGCTAGTGCCTGCCAACAATATCGAAGCCTAGAGCGTTTTCGAGAATCGAGACTATTAAAATGTGTATTACTCGCTCCCGGTTTCACAAATAATATTATTTCAAAGTTTTCACATATATTAAAAATTATTTAAAATTTTTATTTTAGATTTTGTTTAAATATTATTAAAAAAATTCAAATTAATATATTAAAATAATGGGATGAAATCAAAATTTTATTTGAAATTTTACTATAAAATATAAAATAATATTTTTTTATGAAATAACAATAAAAATCCAAACCGACACTCTTTGCAAATACATATATTTTGTTGGAAACTTGGAGTTTTGTAGATAATCATGTTGACCAAAATAATTTACTTTTTTTTGTTAGAGGATTTTCATTGACCAAAATAATTTACAAAACCTATGTTTAATTAAAAACAGTACTATTACGTGTCTATGCAGAAATAAAAAAAATTAAAATTCTAATTAATCTTATACCTTAAATTTATTAAAAAGTAAGCAAACAATTATTTTAAATAATATTAAACATGAGAATTCAGATTTACTTGGATATTTTGATTATGATTATATTAGGTTGTACAAATATAACAAAAATTAACAAACAAGCTAAAATTTGAGAAATATAAGAATTTTTTATATTGATAAATTAGAATATTTTTGGTTTACTAAAAGGATATGGAGTTATAGAGTTATTATATTTAAAATATTTTGATGGACAAATCTCTAAAATAACACATTTCTAAGTTTAAATCACAAAAATAGCACTCAAAAACTAAAATGACCAAAATAGCATTTTATCTTTTGAAAATTTTAATTTTTTTTATTTTTCAAAATTTGAAATCTTATCCCCAAAACCTCATTTCTCAACTCTAAACCTTAAACGCTAAACCTTAAATCCTAAACTCTAAACTCTAAACCCTAAACCCTAAACCCTAAACCCCACCCTTTAACTCTAAACTCTAATTTTGTGACTTTTGATAAAACATTAAGTGCTATTTTTGTGACTTTTGACCTTGAGTGCTAGTTTGGGAACAAAAACTTGATTTAGTGCTATTTTTGTCTTTTTCTCTATTTTGATTACTTTGAAAATATATTCTATGTTGTGTAAGATCATGTTTTAAAAATGAACTTTATTTTTTTAAATTTATAAATTTTTTATTTGTATGTGTTATTTGAAAATATTGAAAAAAAAATAATAATAGTAATTAGATGTAATATTTCTATTTCATTAGTACTTATGTAATTAACCTTTGTAAGATACAATGTAAGGCAAATCTCTAAAATAGCATCTTTCTAAGTTTATATCACAAAAATAGCACTCAAAAACTAAAATGACCAAAATAGCACATTTCTAAGTTTATATCACAAAAATAGCACTCAAAAACTAAAATGACCAAAATAGCACATTTCTAAGTTTATATCACAAAAATAGCACTCAAAAACTAAAATGACCAAAATAGCACATTTCTAAGTTTATATCACCCTAAACCCTAAACTCTAAAC
>NC_027749.1:44254121-44278886 GCF_000695525.1 Brassica oleracea var. oleracea
CTATTTTTGTGACTTTTGACCTTGAGTGCTAGTTTGGGAACATAAACTTAATTTAGTGCTATTTTTGTCCTTTTCTCTATAATGTAATTATGGCACTTGAAAAACTGACTTTTCAACAAAATAATATTGTATATATATGAAAGGGCAAATCTCCAAAATAGCACATTTCTAAGTTTATATCACAAAAATAGCACTTAAAAACTAAAATGACCAAAATAGCACCTTTCTAAGTTTATCCTTTGAAAATTTTAATTTTTTTATTTTTCAAAATTTGAAATCTTATCCCCAAAACTTCATTTCTCAACTCTAAACCCTAAACCCTAAACCCTAAACCCTAAACTCTAAACCCTAAACCTTAAACTTTAAACCCTAAACCCTAAACCTTAAACCCTAAACCCTAAAATCTAAACTCTAAACCCTAAACTCTAAACCCTAAACCCTAAATCCTAAACCCAACCCTTTAACTCTAAACCCTAATTTTGTGACTTTTGACCTTGAGTGCTAGTTTGGAAACATAAACTTGATTTAGTGCTATTTTTGTCTTTTTCTCTATATGAAATCTCTTTAAATAATAAATTTATTTATTTTTGTAATGTTTCCGTGTTAAAATATTATTTCTTTGTAAAAGAAAATCACATACCATAATTGGTAAAATATTTATAATTAAAATAAATATATTACCCGTCTAGATATGGATCCATCGGATGCTGATATCCTTCCGTTTCGTCACGGCCATTAGACTAAACAAACCTCTCAATTTTTCTCAGAGCGACAAATCTCTCCAGTAACTCTGATCCGATCAACAATCTCATCATTGTCGTTATCAGATCAATCAAATTCTCAATCGATCGCATTTGATTAAACTTTTTCTTCTCCGAATCTGGGTCAAACCCACCGACGAGATTCCGATGTGGGTTCTTCTGATTTGATAATCTGATTGCAAAGTTCGAAACTTTCCGAGATGGGTTTCTTCGAATCCGTGAAATCGATCAACTGGGAACACGAATCGTTCCCTACTTACCAGGATTTTGTCTGTTTGCCTCTCTTCGCAGTGTTCTTCCCTTCGATACGGTTCCTTCTCGACAGATTCGTCTTCGAGGTACATTACTTTTTGATTTGTCGTCTCTATGAATCGCATTTAATGTCTTTGACATCTTATAGTATATCTACAGTATGTACATGTCTCTCTCTCTCTCTCTCTCTTATGTGTAGCTTTAATGTCAAGTTTCTACTTTTAGCAACGACCCTTGTGAGCAATCATTACTATTACTGACTCGTGTCTCTGATTGAATCTTTGCTTATCAGTGCAGTGTTGGTGAAGATTGTAGGATAATTTTTATTTTCATTTTTGTTCTATCTATGTTGATGAATAGATCTCTCTTTTATGTGTAACTTGAATGCTACGTTTCTACTTTTAGTAACTACCCCTTCTGAGTAATCATCACATTGTTGATGAATAGATGTACACACACACATACAGCATGTGCATCTCTCTCTTGTGTGTAATTTTAATACTGAGTTTTTAATTTTAATAGCAATGTTGATTGTAAGAGAAAGTTTTAATTTTTATGGTTTGGTTCCATTTGTGATGAATGTGGTGTCTTGCAGAAAGTGGGAAGGTTCTTGATTTATGGAAGGCAGAGTCCGAAAAAGAATGACAAGAAGACGAAAATCAGAAAATTCAAAGAATCGGCTTGGAAGTGTATCTACTACCTCTCAGCAGAGGTGCTTGCCTTGTCTGTGACATACAACGAGCCTTGGTTTACAGACACTCTCTACTTCTGGATTGGTCCTGGAGATCAGATTTGGCCTAATCAACAGATGAAGTAAGAGTTTTCGTTGATGGTGGGATTCTGCTAGAGATATGATCGATCACTAATGAAATCATCTTCTTGTTGCTTGCAGGATAAAGTTGAAGTTTTTATATATGTATACAGCTGGGTTCTACACATACTCTATCTTCGCGTTGATCTTTTGGGAAACAAGACGTTCTGACTTTGGTGTTTCGATGGGTCATCATATCACTACTGTTATCCTCATCGTCCTCTCCTACATCTGCAGGTAAATGTTACTACATATATTGTTTTGTTAAGAGGAAAGGTATCCATCTATCTATCTTTACATTCTTTTGTTTCTTTGGATGGATGTTGGTTTATTAGATTCTCTCGTGCTGGTTCTGTTGTTCTTGCACTCCATGACGCGAGTGATGTGTTCCTTGAAGTTGGGAAGATGTCCAAGTACAGTGGATTTGAGGGTATAGCAGCCTTTTCGTTTGTTCTTTTTGCTTTGTCTTGGGTCCTTCTACGTCTCATTTACTATCCTTTCTGGATCCTTTGGAGCACGAGGTTTGTTTATATACAACAACTTTTCTATCTTGAATGTGTTTTATTGGACTTGTGTTTAATAAGGTGTTGTTGAGTCGCAGCTATCAGATTATTATGACTGTGGACAAGGAAAAGCATCCAATCGAAGGGCCGATCTACTACTACATGTTCAACACTCTCTTGTTTTGTCTGCTTGTGCTTCACATATTCTGGTGGGTTTTGATTTACCGGATGCTTGTGAAACAAGTACAGGATCGAGGCAAGCTTAGTGAAGATGTCAGATCCGGTATGTAGTGAAAATCTTATTTGACTATGATATGCATGTTTTGGATCGTTGAAGTAGTGGTTAACCAAGTTTGTGTATTTCTGCAGATTCTGAAAGTGATGATGAACATGAAGATTGATTGCAACTTTGGGACACTCTGTTTTTATAAACAGAGGACTTTCAGGCTTCATTTCATCATCTTTCTGGTTGTTTGCTAAAATTTAAAAGTGGGGAGGATCTTAACCAGAACAAACCACTTTTTAAATTGATCGGATAACTTTGGGAATTGCATTTTTGGATCGGTTTTCTCGGGATTTTGTTTAGACATTGTTTCACTTGTTTTTTTCTTCTCTAGTGTTATTTTATGGACATCTTTTGTTATTTTGGGATAACACAATTTCTTGTATCACCGAATGTCATAACATTTTGACTAGGTAAGTGAATAATTCTCAGAGTTTAATATTTTAAATTCTAGTGATAAATTTCAATGGCTACGACTGATATGTTTTTTTTAATCCGATATCCAAGTTATTTAATACTATTACTACTGCAATTTTAAAAATAAAAATACATAAATAACTGAGGAATATCTTCTAAAAAACTCTAAAATGATTTTTCTACTAGAGAAACACAGAGAGTAAACCAAAAGAAATTTCATAAAAAAAAAGTATTTAAAAAGTAAAAGATTTTCATAGCATTACTCTGTAAATATAGAAATATAAATACATATTAAAAAAGGGAAAATTTGGATAAATACTTCATAATAAGATTTTATTTTGAAAACTACACCTTTGTTTTTATTCTTTGAAAACTTACACTTTCTACTAATGAAAATTGACTAAATTATCCATGTTAAAGGTTTGTAAATAACCTAAAATTAAAATTAAAACATTAATGAAAACTTGATTGACGCACCAAATTGATCTGTTTGCAAGTAAAGAAAGGTTTGAATTGCTGAAATCAGTAAAATACACAAACTCGAGTTCTAATATCATGGTGAGTAGTGTGCCAGTGTTATTTTCCTTTCCAACAAGCCCTACTGCAAGATCAAAACTCGGTTTAGCTAATATCTTGAAGAGCTAATGAGGGGTTTAGCAATGGGATGAGCAGAAGCTGCCCTCGTGGCCTTTTTCAAGTCATACTTTATCATAAAATTATTATAAATGTTGTTAAATATTAGAATTGGTGAACTGAAAATGCCATTTACGAAAGTTAGCCAACACCCAACATATGATTTTAAAGATATGTCATCATCTTTTTCTTTTAGGAACAGAGATTGCGTTTGGTTTCTTAATTTTATTTGATACCGTATCACCTGAGATGTTTTATAAAAGATCAAGGAACACCAATTTGAAGTTAAACTGTCACATAAACATACCCAAGAGGTTTTCAATCCTTCCCCGAAACATCTTAAGTGTGTAATCATACTATTAATTAAACCAAACCAATCAGTGTGAATCGTAGGTTTTTATGATAGATAAGACTTTTAAATTTGTTAAGAAGATACATAAAGTGGAAATGTGTATACTTTAGTGGCCACCGTAATATTCAAAAATATTTAATCCAATTATAAATTTAAAAATATTAGATCATATACTAACGTTAATAGCAATGCCAAATTGAATTTTAATTATTAAAATATTATATCTAATGTAAATCACGACAAATTTGTCTTATCACATACAAAAAGAGTTAGTTTTCAAAAAATAAAATATGATGTATTCTTCAAATTTAGAAACACAAGTACGGTATTTTTCAACTAATCCCATTACAAAAACCAAATTATTTTTTAAAAAAGAAATTGAATCAAAAAATTTCTTCAATTTTTTTATAAATCTGAAAAATATATGAATCTGTTTTACAATTTATTTTTAGACCTTAATTATTATTATTTTTAAAAATCTTAAACTTCACCTCCAAGGCTCCAACCCACCATTCAAATCAAAACTCTAAATTTAAATTAATTAATTTAGGGATAATATTATTTTTAATGTCTTTAATAAAATTTATTTTAGCTATTTTGATTTTTATGTACTATTTTGATAAAATGTTTTTTAATAGCTATAATAGCTTATTTTTCTAAATAATTCAGTTTGAATAATAAATAACTTGGTGGTTGTCCGCGAATTCGCGGATATAAATATTGTATGAAAATATATATTATGTATAGAATATCGTAAAATTTCCATAAATTTGATGTAAATAACTGATGAATAGGTAATTATCATATTTACTTCTCCAACATATATTATGTATATTCTTCAGCCTTTTTTATTTTATTTTTTTAATAATTATGTTCTTTTTATTAAATTTTTGCTTATGTTTTCCTAATTTTCACATATTTTTTGCTTAATATTGATTTATCTCTCTAAATAGTAATACAAATTATACAATCAATGAACCAAAAAAACCATCTTATAATTTTTTTTAATCATAACATTACTCTATTTACTTTATTATTTGATTTCAGAGCAAAACATTTTTTAATCAAAGTTCTCACATGTTTATTTAAATATAATTCTTCCAATCTTTAAAGCCTAATTATTTATAAAGAATATATAGATGTTATAAAAAATTAATAATTATTAAAGATATGATTATATGCTTGAACAACCCTCGAACTAAGCAGGCTTCGCAACACTGGGCGAAGAAGTACGATTGACGAGAAGCACTAGGATCAAAAGGCAAGAAGGAAAAATTTCATTTTTCTTCCTGGTGAACGGGTGAATTAGAAATAGGTTAAATTTGCGAATATAAATATTGCATGAGAATATATATTATGTATAGAATATCGTAAAATTTCCATAAATTTGATGTAAAAATAACTGATGAATATTTTTGTAATAACAATGCTTGTAAAATTATATATGTAATTATCATATTTACCTCACCAACATATATTAAGTATCTTTTTCAGCCTTATTTTATTTTATTTTTGCTATTATTTCGTTTTTTTTATTAAAACTTTTCTATGATCAGCTGCTGCTAATATATCTCGTGGTAACAAAAATATATGTTTTTTTTATAATTTTTACATATTTTTGCCAAATATTTATTTCTTGCTCTAAATAGTAATACAAATTATACAATTAATGAACCAAAAATCCATCTTATAATTCTTTTCAATCATAATATTTCTTTATTCACTTTATTATTTTATTTAAATGCAAAAAGAAAATTAATTAAAGTTCTCGTATGTTCTATTAAATATAATTCGTCCAATCCTTAAAGCCTAATTATTTATAAAGCATATATGAACATTATAAGAAATTAATAATTATTATAGATACGATTATATTTTTATATGAATATAAAATCATTATATTGATTTCTATAAATTATTTTCTATTCATTATTTTATGTAGAATATAAATATAAAAATAATTAAACATACATTATTATACTTTCTATAATTTTGAAAATTAGCTACCATATATTATTATTTGTAATATCATTATGTTATTTGGCAAGTGATAATAAATAGTTTTAGGCTCAACTTTTATAATTGTATTAGCAGTAATTAAAATTCTATTGGAACAAAAAAATTTAGACAAAATCTGAATGGGCAAACTCAAGTTATAAGTGTCTTTTTTTTTTCTTCCAATTTTCTCCTTTAAAAAAATATTATGATATCCAAGTTTAGTAATACTACTAGGTTAAGATCTGTGCCTTGCGCGAAATCAACATTATATATAAAAATTATTTTATGTATTAAATATTTTTACATATTATGAAATAATAAATATATATTAAATAATTAAAAGTCATAACTATTAAATATATAATTAAATTGGTGCAAACATATAAATCAATTTTATTAATCCAAAAAATATTTTTTTTTATATTTGATAAGATATGTTATTAAATTTAAATGATACTAACATAGATAATATATTTTAGTATATTTTTAATATTAATGTCTATTAAATGATGATTTCTACTCATATAGTTTTCTTTGATCATTTGTATCTTTTATAGAAAAAAATTTTAAATACTGATAACAAAATTTTCATTGTGGGATTAATAGTTTTAGTAATTTATAATTAAAAAAAAATAATGATTTGTAAATGATCGTTCAAAACTTTTATCAAAAAATTGTTTAATGTAAATTTTGAAACTAAAATATTGTATTTTGTATGGTGTATATTTTAATTTAAAACGATATATATATTAATCTTAATAATTAATTAAATTACACCTTTTACTTATATAATTATTGTAATCATTTGTATTTTGTCATAACAAAAATTTTAAACCATAGATCATAAAATTTGAATGTGAGACTTTTAACAATTTTAGTAATTTATAGCCATTTGTAAAAATTCAAAATATAAGATATACATAAAAATCTAAAATTTTATTATATGGTTATTGTGGTTGTTTAATTTATTTAATAGTTTAAAATTAAACAAATATGATAGAAGATACACTATCTTTTATCAAATCTTTATTATTCAAAATAATTAATTGCCATATATACTTTAGCCACATTAGGTAATTCCGTAAATTTTATTTAAGGAAATAATAAAGTACATCAATGATGAATTTATTGTTAGTTTAATAAAAAGATTATTATATAATTAGATGGACCAACATATTTTTTTAATGATGTGGATACAAAAAGAAGTTGTAATGCTTCTCAAATAAAATATAGGGGATTACTACTGTATTTTACAAAAAAAATAAAGGGAATTTGCACTGGATATCAACGAAAGAGAAATTTATTAGGAAAGAGGATACGATACTGTAACTTTAAGAGTAATTCTGAAACTGTCCTTATTTCCATAAGAGAAGGGAAGTATAGGGGCCTGCCACATGTATGTTGTAATTGGAGATAGAGGCGGTGGCACACGCAAAAGTAATAATGATGCAAAGTATCGGGACAGTTGAATAACCCTTTCTCTTTTGTGCAAAAACCTGAAGAGTTTCCTCTTCCCAAATTATTTATTGTCTCTTTCCAAACCCAAATCTCAGTTCTTTGTTCTATCGACGATTTCTTTTCTCTCACATATCCGAAATGGTTGCTTCAAGATTAGTCGAATTTCCAGAAGACATAGTCGATGAAAATGAAGTCGAATTACCTCCAATGATGTTCGCGGAGGGAGAGGAACCCGTTGGAGTAAGGGTTTTGACCTACCAGTCTTCCCGAGCGATCAACACCATCATTAATGCACTCAACAAAGAGGAGATCCAGTACTTGAGAGAGTCTTCATTTGGTAAGCTCGTAGAGATTGCTGAAAAACCCGCATTCTCCGGTAGATTTGCCAGATTTCTACTATCGCGACAGCTGAAGGTCAAAAAAAAACACGAAGCTTGGTTTCGGTTCACCGGAAAGCCCATTAGGTTTTCGTTGCGTGAGTTTGGCATCGTAACTGGACTTCATTGCGGTGAAATCCCGAAAAAACCGAAGTTGAAGAAGAAGAAGAACATCAACGATAAACCTTATTGGTCGGAGCTGTTTGGTAGTATGGAAGAGATGCGAGTATCTACTGCGGTGAAGATGCTTCGGAAAAAAATGGTTAATGATCCAGATATCCGGATGAAATTGGCATGTCTTGCTATTGTTTCGACTGTGTTGTTTTAGACAAATCTGAAGATGAAAATGATGAAGGAGCATGCTGAGCTTCTAGGAGACCTCGACGAATTTTTGTCTTTCCCATGGGGGTGTGTTGCTTTTGATATGCTGATGAGTAGTATAAAAAAGAGGGATGAGATATCCTTATCTCAAAATACTATCGCCCTCAAAGGGTTTGCTCTTGCTCTCCAGCTTGTAATTGTAGAAGCCGTCCCTGCTTTGACAGAAGTTGTTCAAGATTCCCCATCTTCTTCAGAATCCGAAAGTGATGATGATGAAATTGAGTACCCAGTTAGGAAGGCAAAGAAGAAGACATTGAGTCCTGCTCACGCAAGGGAAGTAGATAAGAAACCTGAGGTATAGCTCAATTTGGCGTTTCTCTTACATCTATACTTAAATCCAAAATCTAAAATTAAGTATTTATGTTACGTAGGTCGTTGTGAAGAGTATTATTCCCCAAGATCCGCAACGCCCAGTCGATGAATCTGTTTTTGTTTGGACAGACGAAGTATTCGATAAAAAAGTTGAGAACCTTGTAAAGCTCATCTGTGACAACTTTGTGTTCGCGAAGGATATGTTCAAAGGAGGAGTTACAAAAGCAGAGGTTGACAAGATGCGCGAAAAATCAAAAGTTGTTGGAATGAAGAAGAAAACCCGAGCTAAGGAGACACAAAACGTAAAACCAGATGAAGACAAAATTGTGTCCATTGTGCTTGCAATTCTCAAACCAGAGCTTAAGAGGCTTGATGGTAATCTCTCAGCTGGACTTGCTTCTATGCAAGAGTTAGCATCGTCGTCTCTCCAGTACAAAGATTATATGCTTGCCACTGTGTCTGAAATGATGAAGCAAATGAAATCTGATATTCTTGGATCCGTTGGGGATGGAAATGCTCATGTACATGTTGAGGGTCAACATATCACCCCCTCTACTGGTAATGTCTCGATGCCAGGTACATCTAAACAACCTACCATACGTGTTGAGGAAGAGAATGCAAAGACAATTGGAAATGTGTTGGAACATCTAAGCCATTACTCAACCCCCCTGGATCTCCAATACATGGTCCTGTAAGTGTTCATCCGTCTCTCTTTGCACTTGAAATTATTTGTTTAAAGTAGATCACATACTGCGATGTATGTATTACTCGTTCTCGTGTAACCCAAACTCAAAGTTTTATCTGGTCTCTAATTTCTCCATCCGGTTACTGCGGCAATATATTTATGTCTTTATAGTATCTCTTCGCAACTTGTTTAAAAGAAAATAAGTATTTTCGTTATCGTACCGCTTTGAAGCTGTATTGTTGATGCTTTATCAGAGATCAGACGCTACTTCTCGTCCTGAACACTCTTCCCTACCAAAGTGTCGTCGTGTGGGAAGCATCAACCATGAAGGCACTACTGTATCGGTTCATCTAATTCATGTAAGTGTTGGTTAATATAAATTTTTAGGGTCAGTGGGGACCTATATGGTGAAAGTTTTTCATCCTAGCATCACTTGTAGACTGTATCAGGTTTTTTATATTTATAACCGGTTACAATACATGTTCATTGGAAGTCGACATATAGCAATACTAGTATCATGGAATAAGAGTTCTAATCTTCCCTTGCTAACGCATGTTAATGTGGATTAGATGGCTTGTTGTGTCTCTCATTTACGTTCTCTCTTATATATTTTTCAACTTTGTTATGTACTTATTCCGATATGTCAATTCCTTATAATACTCATTCTAACATTAGAGTATCCGTTATTTGAAATGGTGTGACCAAACTCCACGTGCACGATAAATCTCCTCTCCCTGCTTCTTCACCTGTTCTAGAAGGCAACAACCAAGTGACCTCTGCTTCCCTTCAGGCTTGTCCTGTAAGTAAACTGATTCTTATATTTAATGATTATTGGAAGTCAGCACATATTATGGGTGTTGCTTCTAAGAAAGAGTTTTATAGCATACTACATTTATATACCCACGTTACATATGTCCTGGGGAGACTGACGTGAAATGTAATTATAGGTTTCCCAGGAGCCGTTAATGCATCATGTTGCTGACTTGTCTTCGCCTGCACCTGTCGGAGACAGCACCCACCAAATTAGTAACGTTTCGGGACACAGCCAGACGCACGACTCCCCCAGATCAGCTGTATGTTCAGTTGACATGTTAATGTTATTCAGCCTTGAATGGCTTACACAATTGGATAGAGTTCCTAACAGGACATCTTATAAATCGTAATCCAGATTCCCTCCTTCTCTTTGGGTCTAACTCAGGAAATAGATGCTCCAAACCGTGGTGAAGACGAAGAGATGGGAGAGAATGAAACTGAACCTGGCTTGGTGAGGGAGGAGGATACGCTTATATGTCAGAAAAGCAAGCGGTTGAGGACAGTCCCCCCGTATCAACTTACTGGTTACCAGTGCGGGAGTGCCATTCTTAATCGTGCCCGAGAGGGACAACTTTGTGGTGACAGGTATTATGAGATGTCGGATATTCGGGAGAAGTATGTTTGCCTCTCCACAATACTTACGAGACCTTGGTAACATCCTCTTTCCAACGTATTTCTTACATTTTATAGAGTTCAATAAATTTGGCGCCTTATGATAATTTGACTATTCATCGCAGTGTTATTAACATGGCGGGTGTGTCAGTTACAGAGAAATACCTTATTGATATAGCGGAAAGAAATCGTTTGTTACCTGGAAAGGTAAATTAATTTTCATTAAACTTCACTGATTACAAACTCCTTATGACACAAAACCCATGTCATTACTTGCAGGTCGTAGATATTCTTATGAAGCTTGTCCGATCAACCTTCGATAATCAAGTTATTGGTAAAGCGGACATGAGTGCTGCATTCCTTGACAGTCGTTTTGCAGCATTGTTGTGTAGGAAGCATCCAAACTTCAAGAAGACAAAGACAAAGGCTGCTTTCCTTTTCAGTAATAGTTTGGTTGAGGCTGTAAGGAATAGTTCTGCGTCTTTCACACCTGCAACGCGTTTCTACCTTCCATTCAACATCGCAAAAAAACACTGGATAGGCTTATGTTTGGATTTCACAGCATCTAAACTTTATGTTTTTGATTGCAACGCTGGCTTACGCACAGGTAGTGCCCTATGTAAAGATCTACGACCTATCTCAGATATGTTCCCTCTCCTGCTCAAACAATGTGGCGTATCAATTGCGGGTGAAGATAAGCCTCTTGTCGTAGAAAGGATCACAGGTGTGGCCCAAAACCCCAACCCGGGCGATGCCGCTGTAACAACATCTATGATGATTCAAACACATTCGCTGTTTGGTCCTGAGGCGTGTTGTGGAATAACCCCATCGGTTATCCCGGATGAAGCACGTAGAGCCGCTGTTATGATCTACGAGTTCCATGTTAAGCTGTAGAATGGGTTGTATTGTTTTCGATGTTTCCCTTTGACTCTGTCCGCATTACTTGGATTATGTCTTTTAATTTCCTTCCTTTGGTTGTCAATTTGTCATATGGATTTGCTTAACCTATGTCATTTCATATTGTGTTATGAACTCTAAGTGTTTTTCATAAGTGAATATGTGTTCAATTTCCTTACTTTGGTCCTCTTTTTCTCATTTGGATTTGCTTAACCGTTGTTATATCAGATTGTGTATAAATCTCTTCTTCAATTTCTATCCGGTTATTTTTAGGTCTATTATTTACGATTCAAAGTTTAGGATGTTGAACAATATATACGGTTATTGATTTAAAAATCTACTTACTGCATTCATTACACAACACTTCTGGTTACCAAAATATTTCACATTACTTGCTTCCTTCTTAACTTATATTACACGCGGTTTAACTTCTTATTAACACACATACTTCCCCCCAAAACTTATAAAACAGACCCTTCCAGATATTACAAACACACTAGGTAGATAAAGGTTTTATCTTACAACCATAGGAAATACTAGATAAAGATTTTATTTTACAAACATAGGAGATTAAACATTTCCAAAAACCATCCTTTTATCTGTTTTGATTCTTAAAGCATAACATAACACATAGTACTGGTATCACCAACCATACCAAACTGCCCTTACTGGCCTCCCTCTTTACCACCACGATTTCCATCAACCACATCATCTCCAATCCTCTGCGCAACCTCTATCGTCTTGTCAGTCGTTTCTTTTGGTTCAACCTTTATGTCATCCTCATCTATCACCCGCCTGGAGGTTTCACCTGCAATTAATAATTCAAAAACATCGCACCATTTATATTGACAATATATATCCGGGTACAATGTAAATAAGCCGGATATATATTGTAGGTTGGTTTTATATTCAGTACTCCAAACTTCCATTGTAATTTTCTCGAGCATTCGTACACCATGAAAGGTTACAGATAGCCACATACCTTTCTCTGAGATGTGTTCACCATGTATGTATCCTCTCCCCAGAGTAGAGTTGTTAATTTGACCGCTCCCTAATACTCCGGTCTGGTGCTCGGTGGATGATGCGGTGGAAGAAACATCGAGTAGAACTTGGTATTGTGGAATTTCCTGTTCCCCAGAGTTTGGTATGTTGAGATCGTTGGGTAGATAGCCAGTATATTCAGACACAGGAACCCCATAAATTCTTCATAGCTGTAGAGCGTAACTGGAAGCCATTAAGCTTTCATAATACCCTTGTCTCATCACCCAGTAGTGACTTTCATCATAGGGACTATATCCGACCCTAACTCCCCCGTACTGTTATGGTGCATAAGTATTTCTCAACACTGAGACAGAAGAAATTTCGGCTGCATGAAAGTCTGAAATATATTTGAAGTTGGGTAAAATACAAAAAACCCTAATTTGTTTATTAAAATCAAAAAAATGGAACCAAAATAATTATGATGATGCTTTATATTACCGGTTTCTTCAACCCTGCCAAACCCACCCATCTCATTTAATTGAGTGCCATCAGGTATGGGGTGGTTTAGCACGAGATGATTAGCAACAGTAGTGACAATGTGATCACCCGTATCAGTCTCAGCGCGCACATTCAGGTCTAGAGAGTTTCTTGCTTTGTCAACTTCCATGGCAAAGCGATACATAAGCATCATTTTTTCCTGGTCATGCAGCTCAGGGAGGACTGCTTCAGCGCACTTTATCTCACCGTGACTCATTATAGCTGCAATGCAGATTTTAATGAATTTCTATTTCGACAACTGGGGTGATATAGAGGGTTTAATATGTGTATAAAGTATACTAATTCTTACCATTTATAATAACTAGGTGTTGTTCCTCGTTCACACCGTCCCCCAAAAAATTCCAGCGTCCAATCTTAAAAGGACTCCTGCATATGTAATGGTACTTTGCAACTTCTTTAGTACCAAACAGTACGCATAGTTTTGGTTCTGTGTTCCACTCGTGGACGCTCATAAGCATCTCAACGTCGGTGGTTGTGAGTATGTTGTGAGGGGGACATGTTTCACCATCGGGTTCAAGCATCCATTCAGGTAGCTGGAACGTAACAAAAAGTGGAGTTACTTCCGTGAGATTGAATAAACTACGGATTTCACGTTGGAGGGAGTCATATTCCTCATTTCTCTTCACAAGAATGTCACGAGACGTATACGTAACATCTTCCTCTAATCGCCACACCCCTTGTTGCGACTTAGACCAACGTCCTTTGGAAACACGTACTAGACGAGCCATCTGTCATAATAAAACAACAACCAGTTTTGGAAACAACCAAATTTCAGACTCTCCTCATCATAATCGAATGAAAGAAAAGGTGTTATTGTAAAAAAAAAAAACTTTAACCACACTTACTGTTATGTGAAACTTTTCTCCGGTTGCTTTCACCTCTTCCTGTAAATGTTGCTTAGATTTGTGTTGAATCTGATGAAAGTGGATGTACCTATTTATAGCAAAATACATTTGTTCCAAACCGGTCATCCATTCGGTTCTAGATTAAACCAGAGAATCTCACCATATCACCGCATTTAATGCTTGCAGGCTACCTACTCCTATATCATCATCATTACGCAGCCTGACATGACAAAACAGCTTGGTAATAAATTAATTTATATTATAATCCAGCATTATCTTTTAAAATCTCCACCGTAAATCTTGTCTACTAAATAAAATATCTTCGACAGTGGTATGCTGTGAAAAGGTGGCTGTTTACGGACCGTAATTATAATTCTATAACAGAATTACTTTTCAACAATGGTTAAGGGTTTTAAACCGAAAAAATATTCCCTAACTAGCTTCTACTTTAAACAATCACTACAATGGGAAGCATAAGCGATAAATCTTTTTATAGGCAATTTAATGAATTCATATACATCATATTATAGTAGGTTGTTCATATTTTGGTTTATGTTTTGGTTTTCGGTGTGTTCATAGGATTTATAGTTTATCTTTCTTATATATCATACTATACCCTCAGGTGTGTAAATTACTTGTATCAACTAACAATTTAACCTATTTATATGTTGTGTCTATGGTGATAGGTTCGTTTTCTATTAGATTAACCCTAAACCGTTCGCAATAAACATCAACCCATGTAGGAAAATGTAAACCCATATAGTACATTAACTTACACGGATAACCTAATTAGTAACAAATATTGTTAAATATTAGCCATGTAAACAATTTTGTACGCTTGAATGACGGAATATTATACCAACATTTTACATAGAACAGTTAGCTGGAAATTTTTTTACCCAACCAACTAATTAAACAAAGGCCTATTTGTGGCTATAATATTGCATAATATTATAGAGACTATATTACAACTAGGATCCAACTATTAACCATATAAATCTAAACATGCAAGAACATCACATTAACTAATTCATACAGAGACGAGGATGAGTAACCGTTCTAACTTAATTGACAACAACCATCCTTAAACAAAGGTGCACCTACTAAACCCGAAATCCAAAAAAAAAAGACAACACATCTCGTTAATACTAAATACAGAAACCCCTTCTTCGTTAGTAACAAGACTTGTACCAACACTCACTTCCTTATCAACTCTGATAAAGTCCCCACCACAGCAACAATCTCATAAATGTCTTTCTTGATTTCGAGAACATCTTCCTTAATTTCCCCCAACTCTTTCTCCAGTATAAATTGCTTGTCCGCCATAGCTTCTAGCTCCTCGAGATGGGCGTCATCCACCCACTTGAACACATGATTTTCCCCGAACACCGCACCACACCGGTAGAATCTGTGACTGGGATTTTCCTTGGTTTTTGATGTTAAAACAATTGTCACAGCCCCACACGAACACCTGCGAGGAATTCCAGGACCTAATTCCATTGCCATTACTCCCAAGCTACAAGACACAGATCTGAAAAATATAAAAAGAGGAATGATTCTGCAATAACCTTAATAGTAGGTATTTATAGCTAGAGTGGCATATATGTACTACGAATTACCAACCTCTATCACCCGAATTGAAGAAATGTAATTTCCTCTGTAATTTCCTCAGTAGGTGGTGGCCTGAAAGTTGAGGAGAAGCTATCGGCCACTTACTTTAAATAATGTATTATCGTTGTGTTTTAATTATTCTGTATAGGATTACAATATGTGGGGCCAGATTCGATGAACTAATATAAAGGTTAACTATTGTGGACCTCCAACAAGCATTGGGTCGAGTTACAAAAAGAGTTGGATGATTATATCATATCATAATACGTTCAAGTTGAGTAGTGAAAACTAAATAATAAGGGTGGGACAAGTTCAAGTTCTTTAACCACAAATTGTTGTGATTGTTGCCATATTCTGCGAATACGAATCCGGCTAACAAGTTCTTTAACCTGATTCGAATTGTCATACCGGGCATTCCGTAGCTCCAATTCCGGTTAGAGCAATGGAGATTTTTGTTTGCCCTATTACTTTTTCTATTTTTACCCACAAATTGTTACTCTTATTGCATTAATATTTATAATCCTTCTCCTTCCCGTGATATGTTTAACTTTCCCCCTTTCAACTTTAGTTATATAAACATGTCTGCTTGTTGTGATATTCTCTGTATGGTAATCCGGTTTACAGGTTTTATAACCAGATTGGAAATGGCATTACCATCATTCGCTGTATAGAAATCCGGGTAAATTGTTCTATAACCCGTATGTAATTTTCGTTAGCCGGCAATTTTTGCCGCGCTTGGTCATGCGAATTCAATTTTCTTCCTATTTGGCGATGTAAAGTTTGGTAAATGGAAAGTAGATTTTATTTATATTACATAGTCGGGAATATTAATAATCCGTCCACTTCCCACAACATGGATGAATTATACATCAACTATGCATATATCCTCCTAACTTACATACACCTTCATCATCCGAGCCTCTAACTTTCCAATATACAAACTGAAGTTCATATTGCCATTTTGCATGTTGCCCTGTTATGCCATGTACACTTGCATCTGCTGCAGACTGTGCGCTTCCTAGGCCCCCCTTGTCTGCATTTTGACATTGAAAGCATTAGTCAGGTTCGTTTACCGTATTAAATCCTCTAAGTAAAATATACCTGAAATTCTCCTCTAGACATAATCCGGTTTTTTCTTGGTCTACCCGGTGGCCTCCTGCTCGCGGGCGGATTTATCTCGTTTTGATCTGTAAAGCTGTCGCTTGAGAGGATCTCAATACTTTCGTGTTCCACGACGGGGGATATGATTCTCGCATAAGCCGTCTTGTAAGTTTGCAAACTATAACAGTCAGCTACCAATGAATCTACTCGGACCTTGTACCTTGTTGCAGCGGAAATGGCGTGTGTGCAAGGAATCATTAGAGCTTGGAATTCATTACATGTACAACTCCTTTCATTGAGATTAACTTCGAAACTCTCGCCCGCCTTGTCGGTGACCTCGTATTCACCTTTTCTAATAATGTTCACCCCAAACACCCCACTCCTTTCAAAATTTGATTTCACAATCTCTTCAACCCGAGGTGTAAGAACATTAGACCCATCCGCCTTAGTCTCTCCTCTATTTGCAAAGCAGGTCATAAGCTTTGCACGAATGTACTCGATGAGAGAAAGTATAGGGTATTCGCGGGCCTCACGCAACACCGAATTCCATGTCTCAGCAACATTACTTGTCATAATGTTGTATCGATTCCCCTAGAAACGAGATCTTGCCCAGTGTTCAAATCCTATACCGATGAGATAGTCCGCACAAGATCCATTGACTCTCCTGATTTCGTTGAATGTAGTGTAAAACTCAGAGAGTCTATACGCACGTGCAGCTTTCCCAACTAGGTATCCCAAATGCTTGTCCTTGAAGTAAGTTCTCACATTTCGCTTAAGATGTAAGATGCATGCGCAGTGGCGACCATTGGGATAAACCTACATTGCATAATGAGTTATTGTTAAAAACTAATCGGATAAAACAACGTGTTCTCGTGAATAAACAATATTACTGTAGGGAAGGAAAAAAATCGGTTATATTTCTTAATTCGAAAATAAAATCTTTAAGAATATTATCCTATGTGAGGAGGAAAAAACCGGTTATATTTCTTAACTCATAAAAACATATCAGTAACAATTCCTCTATGCAGGAGATTATAAAATTTCAACACACAAAATTCTATACCTTTGCGATTCCATAGTAGATCGATGGATGTCTGTCTGAAACGAAAACGACTTCACTGCTATCTGGCATGAAGAGTGGCAGTTTTCGGAAAAACCATTCCCAAGCCTTATCATTCTCTCCATCAAAGACGGCAACAACCAGAGGGAAGACTTGATAATTTCCGTCTTGCGCGGATGCCGTCAGCAAGCACCCGACGTACTTCCCCCGCAAGTGGGTTCCATCCACTATTACAACCTTTCTCATGAATTGGTATCCTTCTATGCTTGCGGACAAAGCCATGAACACATACTTGAATCTATGACCTATGCCCTCAGCATATTCCGTATGGACGTCAGTAATACTTCTGGGGATTTGCACAAACCAGTTTGTCCAAGTAAGATGGCAGCAGGTTGTAAGATGCTCCACAAGAACCCTTTGCCTGCTCCAAAGCAACTTCCCTAGACCTCCATGCTTTCCAATATGAAATGTGAACGTCGTGATCTCCTTGCATGGCCTACATTATATCATTTGGACGTGTACTGCCCCCCTTTCCCGCAAACCTTGCCTTCATCATTCCTCCGATAACCGTATGTGTTGCTTGAGATTGGTATCCAGCCCAGTCATCAACGGTACAAGAATGATGGAGTTCGATTGTCCTAACTTCGAACAAGTCTGTATTCTTCATAATCACTGCATACACCCGCCAGTTACAGCTCATAGAAAAGCATCTGAGGATCATTCCACCAGGTTTTTCTCGCTGAATATCTCACCGTGTCCAGGTCCACTTACGTCAATCTCGTCATCCCCCACCATATCTTTTTTGAAAAAAACAAACATTATACACATGAATTGAACATTTAATTTTACACTTATGGTGAATTCCCTCACCTAATATTGCCGCAATGTGTTCTTCCTCGGTTACTCCATCGCTAAAAAATGTAGTTCCATCTATTGTGAAGGGTTCTCTGCAGAGAAACTGATACTTTGCAACATTGGCTGCTCCAAACGTGACACATAATTGGACGTCGTTCGTCCACTCTTGTACACTCATCATCAGTTCAACGTCCTCTCCTGTAAGTACGTTTGTTGGTGCAGACTTAGATCCATACGGCAGCAGAATATTAGGTGGTAGCTGATACGACAAAACCACAGGTGTATGCTCTCCAATCCCAATCTCTTCACGCACTAGAGACATTAAAGATTGTATTTCCTCATTCGTCTTCGCTACAATATACTGTTCCTCGTCACATGGATCACCGTGGAATCTCCAATCCCCGGCCGGTGATTTATTCCATTGGCCACTAATAATACATACAAGTTGACCCATCTGCAAAATAAACAGATACTACCGTTTAATGAAATCAATAATAAATTGCATCATAAACCTTATTTATTTCGTTATTAAATATGGTCTACACATCAGTATATATAGTAAACATTAAATACTATTCTCACAACCGGTCTCCTCCGTCAACACGTGAGGTTCTTTATCACTCAACTCTTTCACAGTTGCAGCATAGTAATACTTTTTTAGGGTTAGTAAGTGAAGATGTGTGAGTTCTAAGGAGGCGGAGTTACTCTCTATATAAAGGGAAAATTGGGGTATGAAACCGGGGCTACATCCACAGCTCTGTACTTGCGTATCTCGATAAAATCACTTCATTTAATGCTCCTACCCTACCTGAAACAGTACTCAAATTTCCTACCTCCACAAACTGCCAAGAAATATCTACTCTCTCCATTATTGTTATATAACCGGTTAGATCCTCGGTTTTAGACCATGAACAGTTGAAATGTGTTTATATAACCGTAAAAATTTCCAATTTAAGTTACTATAGATAACCGACCCTACAGTTTCTTCTCCAACATACCCAACTCGTTTTACTTCTACTAAATAAAAAATTACCGTACCTTCCCCTTTCCTTTTCCTAGCATTTAATTATGTTCTCTTCATTTCCAACATTTCATTATCTGTTCATTATTGGTATATATCCGGTTTTGTGCTCGGTTGTTACAACAATACGTAAAACAAACTTCCTTTTTATACGTAATATATCCATTATTGTTATATATCCGGTTCCGTCAAATGTTTTTCAAAAATACCGGTTATTTGTGGGTATCAATACCGGCCAAGTTCCAAATTTAATTGTATCAAGATAACCGGTAATTTTTGGGGCCCTTTGCCTGCCACGTTTCCAATATAATAACCTGAATCTTATTTCAAATAATAGATTTGGCGCCTTCAAATCCAAACCATGCGTCACTCGAGATTGACCGAAGTGACAGTTACCCCAGAGTAACAAAATATCTTTCACGTGTTTCCTATATAATTATTAAATTTTTATCTGGTTTTGGTTCCTTACTACCGTAAACTTTCCCGGTAGCAGGTGTGAGGTGTTACAGTGATGTGAAGGACATAAATGTAATCATTACACGATCAATGACCATGTTTTTGCCAATTAATAAAAATAAGCATATTTCTGCAAATACCAACGAGAATTTGTATATTGACCTTAATAGGCCAAAAATAAAAGTACATAAATAATTCAGTTTTGAGTAGGCCTGAGACTTTTATCCGAGATCCGGATTCGATCCGAGATTCGATCCGGATCCGATCCGAAAATCCGGATATCCGGAGGGGCCGAATCCGGATCCGGATAGTAAAATGTTGGATCCGTCAAAGCCGGATCCGGATATCCGGATATCTTAATTTTTAAGTCCGGATATCCGGATCCGTAAGTTTTATTAATAAATATTTCAAAAATAGTAATATATATATATAAAAATTAATTTTATTTAATATATTTTCATTTTTATAATAATATATATAAATTTTATGTAAATTTTGTAATATTGTACATAGAAATAATTAAAGATGTTATATATATATATTTTAAATTATTGTTAATATTTTATATACATATATTAATATTATTTTTTATTTATTTTAAGGATCCAAATCCGGATCCGGATATCCGCCGGATATTACAATTTTTAGGAGGATATCCGACACCCGGATATCCGAGAACCCCGGATCCGGATAAGGATAATAAAATTATGGATCCGCTGGATAAGGATCCGGATCCGGATACCTTAAAATTGCCCGGATATCCGATCCGTCCCAGGCCTAGTTTTGAGTAATGAACAAATCGTTGGAGACCAAATAAAAAGAATAAATGAATGCGCATAAACTTGAGGCGGCGCACGATAGAGTCTCACGCGCCTGTGAGGTTTTGTTTAAACTTTAAAGTTAAAAAGGTTTAAGCATTCTCATAAAAGCTGTCTTGGTCGAGAAGACAGAGAGAAACTCTCTCTCTTGTTCGGTTCCTTGTTCGCCGATTCTACTGCGAAAAAGGTATTGTCACTTCCTTCTCTAATCGATCTCGCCTCTCGATTCGATACTCTTAAAAAGTTTGAGACTTTACTCCTTATTCCTCGAGATTTAAAAGTTTAATTTGTTCGAATTCTTCAGAACAGTCATGGTTTTTTTTTTTATGTACCTATATGTTTTGTTAGATTTTGGGGTTTCCACAGTTGTCGTTGATAAATCGATGATTTAGCATAAGATCTATAATGTGGTTTACATAATTTTCACTCTTCCATAGGATTCTCAGATCTCTTTAGTTACTTTAAGCACTTCTTCTGAGTTAAAAATGGAGACGAACAATCTAGTCATAACTATTTTTGTGATGAAAGTCGACTTCTTTATGAGCTCTCAAGCTAGTTTAACGTGTCCTAATCATATATGATTAAATGATTGCTCTCTTTTGGTTATTTCTTGTGGATATAATAAGATACAAGTCTGCTTCTAGTTTAGTTTTGTGCAGCAATAGCTTCTGGTTACATGTCTTTGTAATCTCTCTCACTCATAGGAGTTTAAAGTCTCTTATTTGGAATGCTGCCTTCCCCTTTCGGTTATATAGTAAGTATGTTTAAATGTTTCTGTATTTTTGATGTGTCTCTTGATACAGGTTTGTGAGACTTGGGTAAAGAGCTAAGAAATGGAAGACGTACTAACAGAGAATCCTCCACCTTCAAGATTCTTCCAAGAAGATCTCAACAACTTCGCCTCACCACCTCCTGAACCCCTTCCCTCTCCTTTCATCGTCTTCTCAAACCCCAAACCCGAACTCCCCCTCAAACCATCTCTCCTCATCATAGCCCTATCTTCACCTTCCCTACACATCTTCCACAGCTTACCTTCAAAGACTCTCATCGGAACTCTCATCATCCCCGAACTCCCCTTCTCCGGAAACACCGTAGAGCCTTCTTTACAAGACAAGTCCTGCAACATATACTCCGTAAGTGATAACAACAACAACAACAACAACAACAACAACGCGGTCCTTTTGGTTTCTGTTCAGCTTCCTGTCCCTCCTGAACGCTCTAACCTGGTCTCGAGGCTGCTCGTTGGCCAAGACATTGTCCCTGCGAGGGTTATCATCTTGGACTCCATTCAGAGCCGTAACTTCAGAGGGAGGCTCTCACCGGATGAAGCATTGGCTGCTAAACTCGAGACATCATCTGAGAAGAAAGCAGCAGCAACGTCTCGGTTGAGTCTTGATTACTTTCCATCAGGTAGTGTTATCGATGGTCTGAGTGCTTCGCTTTTGAGCAGATGTCAGCTGAAGAATATCAGAGGGACGTTGGTGGTATCGTGGCCTGAGTTTGATCCTTCTGTGGTGAGATTTCTAGGTGCTTTACTGAAGAGCATTGTCCCGAGTCTGGATATTAAAAGTGTGGACAAAGATCTGGAGAAGTACTCTTCAAGAACTGGTCTTAAAAGGGATGCTTGGCTTGACTCTGATCTATATACATGATTCAGAGATGGCTTCTCAAAATAGTTGTTTCTTGTTTCTTATATAATGGCTTTTAGCTTTTCTTGGACAAAACAGACCTTAGGTGTTGGTGTGTGGTGTCCTCATTGCAAACAGTTTGGTTTCTTCTCTTTGGGAAAAATGATCATGCTGAGATTATTTAAGTTTATTAGAAACTTGCATTTGTCAGTTTCAGAGCTAAATCGTAGTTTCAAAGAGTTATCACATTAATATCATTTTAGTAATTTATGAACTATAGGTGTTCACCAAAAATACACCATACCAAGAAACAGCTTGTGTACAAATCTTGTTTATTAACATTCCATAACATTAGTATTCATTTGTTATACAGGTAAGATTCACAAATAGAGCCTACACTTTTACATCCTTATTGTCACAATTTTCTAATACAGTTTTATCTTAATAAAAAACAAACCCAATGATCAACAAGCAAATACATGGAAGGCTTAAACTGAATTGTACCGCGAATTTCTGGTTTTTTGTTCCTCCATCAGATGCTTCACCAAACAACAAAGAAAGTGAAAAGAAACCTATCTTAGCTTACAGTCTGTAGAATTCAAAAGATTTCATACATATTTTTTTCTTTTCAATGTTGAAATTTTGGATTTTACTTACGGTCAGAACTGCTAAAGGTAAGTGACGTTGGTTTAGGATGAGTCTCGTTGCAGTCTTCCTCTGTTCCAGTTAGGGGTGTTCAATCTGGATATCGGTTCGGTTTCGGTTCAGTTTTTTCGGTTTTTCGGTATTTCGTTTAGAAAATATAACTACCATTCTAAATCCATATTTACTTCGGTTCGGTTCGGTTTATATACCGTCTGTTTTCGGTTTATTCGGTTTTATACCAAAATAAAATTATTTAGTGTGGGATCATATTATATAAATTTTAGAGTCATATTGTCATCGCCGCCATTTATTGAAAAAATATTATATTTTCAAATAAAAGAACAAAAAATAAAAACGCTTATACCTTCAGATGAAATAATCAAATCTAGAATTAAAATTAAAGCTCGAAATTTTGAAAATAAAAATAAAAAACAAAAGAGAAAAGTATGAAAGAAAAGTTTTTTCACTCTTTCATATTTAGTGTTCATGAAAGTCATGCTTCTTCAAGTGAAACTCTGTTCGTTTATAAATAAGAAAAAAGTTGGGAAGATTTTTTCTAGTTATTATCCATCAAATTTATAACCTTCACTTCAATTTAATCAATGCTAAAAAAAAGCAAAATGATTAAAAGAAGAAGACTAAGAAATAAGAAGCCTAAGTTGCGATGAATTGTTATTTAATTATATTTTAAGTGTTTTTCAAATTAAAATTTTTTATTACTATAAAAAAATATGGTAGTATTTATTAACAAAAGAATAGCTTATATAACAAATAGATTTTCATGTGACGTTATAAAATATGTACATATTTGCATGTTTCTACTTTTGATCGGTTTTGTTCGGTTTATTCGGTTATAAACCAAACCATATTCAAATCCTACGGTTTTCATAAATTCATATCCATTCGGTTTATATGGTATATACCAAAACCACACCATATTGTCTATTTCGGTTCGGTTCGGTTTTACCGTATTGGACATGCCTACTTCCAGTTGAACAAATCTGAGGATTGCCCATTAAACTGCATCACAAGTAGATTAAATGTTTATTTTAAAAATATCTTTTACATGCTTAGTATACTTACTTATGATAACATATGAATGTGCATACGTTGCAAAAAATGACATCGTTTTTTTCTCTGAATAGAATAAAACAGAACAGCCAAATATTCTTTTTAATAAATAGACTTTACTTGAATGCGTTGGCAAGTAATCTTGGAACTGGTCCACTCAAGTTATTGCAAGACAGATCGCTACAAACATTAATTATGAAATGTATAAGGAAATTTACATAGAAGAAGAAAAATAAACAGGAAATAAAGAAAGAGAGTGTACAAAAGAATTAGTTGGGTCATATTTACCACTGAGAAATTCTTGGGTTCACCCCCTAGACTGAACCTATAAATTCACCAACCAATAGTGTTTGAGTATTTGATATTTGATATCTTTTAAAAAAAGAAACAAAATTGAATTTCCAAATAAAATTATATTTTTAAAATAAAACAATAAAATACATAAAAATAGTTACAAAAAAATAAATAGATAAATATTGTTAAACCGTTAGCAAAATACTAAATCCTATACCCTAAATCCTAAATTCCAAACCCTAAATTATAAACCTTAAATCTTGGATAAACCGTAAA
>NC_027749.1:44279048-44309451 GCF_000695525.1 Brassica oleracea var. oleracea
AGGGTTTATTCCAAGGTTTAGGGTTTAGTGATTAGGATTTAGGGTTTAGTGTTATTAAAATTTAGTTTTTAATGTATGATTTAGGGTTTAAGATTTTCCAACGGTTTAGAGTTTATCCAAAGTTTAAGGTTTAACGTTTAGGGTTTAGGATTTAGGGTATACGGTTTAGTATTTTGCTGAAGACTTAACAATATTAATTAATTTATTTTTTGTAACTATTTTTATGTAATTTTATTATTTTATTTTAAAAATATAATCTAATTTGGATATTTTATTTCATTTTTTAAAAAATATCAAATATCAAATACTCGAATACTATTGAATGGTGAACCTAGAGATTCACCCTAGGGGATGAACCCTAGGTAGAAATTGTTCCTGTCGGACTGTTATTGTTCAGCCTCCTGCTCAACAATTTTCAACACAATAAAATACTCTCCATATATAATTATAACAACTATTATTATAAACTATGGTAAACAAATATTTGGAAAAACTAATTGGTAATCTTACAAGTACGGAAGACTTTTGGGATGAGAAATAGTGGATGGGATTTGGCCAATGAAGTTATTGTTAGAGAGAGATCAAGTGTTTTGAGTTTCATCAGTTTCCCAATCTCAGGAGGGATATTTCCTGTGATGAAATTGTTCTGCAATAGCCTTTTACAGTGTATATCCAAAAAAAATTAGAAAAATAAAATAACAACAAAACTAAATTATTAAGAGATGAAAACTGACACAGTCTCAAGATATGTTAAATTGCCAATACTTGATGATGGAAGAGTTCCTGAAAACTTTGGTTTGCAGCTTCTCTACATACACATATAATTAAAGACTGTAAGTAAACACATGCTTATATTTTTGTATTTATGTGCTTACATGCTTATGACAAAATTACCAGGAGAGCAAGTGATCAAGTTCCAGCTACAAGGATCAGCTGATGCCATGTTCCAATTCATTAGAACTCCATGAGGATCAGTCAGTGAGCTCTTGATTTCGACTAGAGCAAGAACTAGGGACGAAACAACAATAAAAATATTTTATACGAAGAAAAGAAAAAAAGATTTAGAAAGAAGAAGATTTGTCATGAATATTGCCTTCATAGTTAAAAACGTATGTAAGCTCTGCAGAAGAAAGGAAGAGGAAAACGATGCAGAAGAAGGTTGAAGAGAACAAAGCATAACTCTTTTCTTTTCTTCTAAGAACCATCTTCGTCTGAAGAACATCAGAGGGACGTTGGTGGTAACACCTGAGTTTGATCCTTCTGTGGTGAGATTTGTTGGTGGTTTGCTGAAGAGCATTGTCCCGGGTCTGGATATTGCAAGTGTGGGCAAAGATCTGGAGATGTACTCTTAAAAAGGATGCTTATCTTTACTCTGATCTATATACATGATTCAGAGATCGCTTCTCAAAATAGTTGTTTCTTGTTTCTTATGTAATGGCTTTTAGCTTTTCTTGGACAAAACAGAGACCTTAGCTGTGTGTGTTGTTCTCGTTGCAAACAGTCTTGGTTCTTCTCTTTAGGGAAAAATGATCATGCTGAGATTATTTAAGTTTATTAAAAACTATGTGGTTCATTTAGAAATCAGGATGAGATGATCTTTGACAATGAAAGTATAACTGAATCGATGGATATTTCATTGTTCACAGATAAGTATTTATACATAGTTTGGTATCTAACGTATCTTAACTATACAAGGATATACTTGAGAATATACTTATCATATGGTTAGGATATTGTGATATCCTAACTAACACTCTCCCGCAATCGGAGCGGAGGTTCTCGAACGGTCAGACTGGATCGAAATTCCGTGAACAATGGAGATGGCATGCCTTTTGTAAAGATGTCCGCGTATTGGAGATGCGTCAGAACGTGAAGAACGCGTATATGGCCCAAAGCGACTCGTTCTGTGACGAAGTGTATGTTGATCTCAATATGCTTGGTCCGCAGGTGATGAACTGGATTCGAAGACAAGTAGACTGCAGATATATTGTCACAGTACACAAGCGTTGCCTTGGATAGAGGACAACCAAGATCAAAGAACAAGTTGCGTAGCCAGATCGTTTCAGCCACTGCATTTGCGACACCCCGATATTCTGCTTCGGCACTGGAACGGAAAACTGTGTTTTGGCGTTTGGAGGACCAAGAGATAAGACTGTCCCCTAGAAAGACACAATAACCCGAAGTTGATCGGCATGTATCAGAACATCCTGCCCAATCAGCGTCAGAGTAAGCAATGAGATCAGTGGTTGATGACTTGGTAATTTGAAGACCATGGCGGATTGTTCCTTTAATGTATCGGAGAACACGTTTCAGAGCTGTGAAGTGTGGCTCCCGTGGATCATGCATGAATAGACAGACTTTCTGAACAGCGTAGGAGATGTCTGGTCGAGTAAAAGTCAGATATTGAAGTGCACCGGCCAAACTGCGATAAAGAGAAGGGTCAGACACTGGAGGTCCTTCATCGGCGGCGAGCTTAGACTTTGTGTCAACTGGTGTGTTACACGGGTTGCAATTTGTCATGGAAGCACGGTGAAGAATATCTGCGACGTAGTTCTGCTGGTTTAGAAACAATCCAGTGTCGTTGTATGTGACTGAGAGTCCAAAAAAATGATGTAGCCGACCGAGATCAGAGATGTCAAAGGCGGAGGAGAGAGCCGCGATGGTGGTTTTGATAAGTGCTGTGGTTGATCCGGTGATGATGATGTCGTCAACATATAGGAGGATGTATATCAGTTGCTTGCCATTGTTGAACACGAACAGGGAGGGATAAGTACGACTCTGGCAAAATCCAAGTTGCTTAACCACCGTCGCAAATCTCATATACCAAGTGTGGGGTGCCTGTTTAAGACCATACAAAGAACGCTTAAGTAAGCAAACATGGTGAGGTTTAGACTTGTCAACATAGCCTGGTGGTTGGTGCACGTAGACTGTTTCTTCAAGGTCGCCGTGGAGAAATGCATTCTTGACGTCGAGTTGTCGAAGCGGCCAGTCGCGAGCTACGGCCAGATGAAGTACGGCTCGTATTGTTGCTGGTTTGACGACAGGGCTGAATGTTTCTTCACAGTCAATGCCAGGTTTTTGTGATTTGCCATTAACCACTAGTCGAGACTTGTGGCGTTTCAGCGTTCCATCTGCATTAAACTTATGACAAAACAACCACATAGAACGAAGAATGTTAGTTCCCGGTGGAGGCCGAGGTACAAGTACCCACATACCACGTTTAATATGAGCATCATGTTCCTCATCCATGGAACCATGCCAGTGAGGATCTTTTGCAGCCTACTCATGAGAAAAAGGAAGAGGAGAGATAGTGTCTGTGTGAAGACACATAGGAACCCGGGGTTTTGTGATCCCGGATTTGCTCCGAGTGACCATTGGATGATTGTTTTGAGTCGTAGGTGGCAAAGTGTTGCCAGCCGTAGGAGGTGTAAGAGTGGGCGGCGGAATTATAGGTGGTGGAAGCGAAGAGAAAGCTGGAGGACTCGGTGAAGTAGGAAGTACCGAGAAAGGAAAGACATCCTCGACAAAGGTCACATGGCGTGAGATGATTATCTTGCGAGTTGCAATGTTGAGGCATCGATATCCACGATGAGTGGAAGGATAACCTAAGAACACACACGCCACTGAGCGAGGAGCAAGTTTATGAGGAGAAGTAGACAAGCTGTTTGGGTAACAAAGGCAACCAAATACTCGTAAATGAGAGTAAGAGACATGGAGTTTAAAGAGACGAGTAAAAGGGATCAGATTATTAATAGATGAAGAAGGGAGAAGGTTAAGAGTGTGTACTGTCGTGAGAAGAGATTCAACCCAAAATGTGATAGGCATGTTCGCTTGTATGAGTAACGTACGAACAAGATTGTTGATTGTGCGAAGCATCTGCTCAGCGCGCCCATTTTGTTGGGATGTGTGTGGGCATGAGAAACGGATAGCTGTGCCAGTGGATGCCAGGTGATCAAGAAAGACCCGACTGGTGTATTCACCGCCGTTGTCGCACTGGAGAGCTTTGATTGATGCGCTGAACTGAGTGCGCACATAAGCTGAGAAATGAAGATATTTAGCATATGTATCACTTTTTCGATGTAAATGGATAAACCCAAATGTAATGAGAGAAGTGATCCAAGAAAAGAAGATAATATTTATAACCTGAATTACTTAAGACTGGAGAAGTCCAAATATCTGAATGTATTATTTGAAAAGGCTCAGTAACAATAGTAGAAGAAGTACTAAATGGGAGACGAACGTGTTTACCCAACTTGCATGCATGACACAAAGTTGTCATGTTTGCATTTTTATTAGAAAAACCCAAAGAATTTAAAGAACGACAAATGGAACCACCCGGGTGACCTAAGCGCTTATGCCAGAGAGATCCGTTTGCGGTGAGAGCAAGAGGAGAACGCGGAGGTGTGTGAGGCGTCACCGAGTAGAGTGGTCCGGAGCTATCACATCAGAGTAGTTTGGTCCTGCTTAGAAGGTCCTTAACAGTAAAACCAAACGGGTCAAATTCGACAGTACACTTATTTTGAGTAACAAATTGACGGACATAGATGAGATTTTTAATGAACGAAGGACATACAAGCACAGTTTTGAGTAAGAGTTGTTTAGAAGGAGAAGACAGGGCAGCATTGCCAATTTTAGTAACAGGTGCAGTAGATCCATCACCAACACGTACAGAGGGAGTGATACTCATGTTAAACACAGACGAGAGCATACCAGGCTGAGCGGTGATGTGATTAGTGGCCCTGCTATCAATGTACCATGCTGTATCAGATGGATTTTGAAGGCCCATAGTGCTGAATGCGTGAGCCAAAGCTTACGGAATTAGCGTTGGCATCACAGCTGTAGGTGCAACGTTTTGAGCAATGTGAGCTTGTGGCTGAGTTTGGGGCGGGTATTGACCAAGAATGCTGTTCTGCTGTGGTGTAGAAGAAGGTGTTGCAACCGGAGGGTATGGAGAGGTAAATGACATCATTGGATGTCCTCCAGCAAAGTACGGGAAGGGCCACTACGGTTGTTGTGGGTAGCTCCATGGGGAATACGTAAGGTTCTGAGGAGAAGAGTTGTTGTTGTAGCGTCCTTTCCCACGTTTGCCACGACCTCCACCTCTGTGATTGTTGTTGCGACCACGATTGTTGTTGTTGTGCCGAGTTGATGAGTTGGAGGATGAGTCGTCTGCAGCAAACAATGCATTTGGAGCCAAGGAACTGTCGTTGTGAGTGATCGATGGCTTGGATTGTCTGCTAAGTCTTTCTTCTTCAGCAAGTAACATAGACCGTGTTGTGTGAAAGCTTGGAAAGGGAGATCGATGCCGTATAACATTATGGATCCCTTCGAACTTGTCGTTGAGACCGTTGAGGCAATGCATCACCAATTGGCGATCTGTCACCGGAGACTCAACGTTGGCGAGGAGATCGGAGAATGACTTTAGTTTACGGCAGTACTCCTGAACTGTCATATCTCCGATCGTTATCGTCTGGAGCTCGTTCTCTAGTTGAAGAGCTCTGTTCTCCTTGTTGTCGCGAAACAAATTCTTAAGAGCCATCCAGAGATCGTGTGCCGTGCTCTTCGGGGTGAGAATTGTTTCAACGAGTGAATCTGTTATTGTTCCATAGATCCACATTTTAACGAGTCCATCTTGTTCCTTCCATGTCTTTTCTGTTTCAGGTGTAGCAACAGAAGAACCGTCGAGATGATCGAGAACTCCGAAGGTGAGACAATGAGTTTCGAAAATCTCTCTCCACACATCATAGTTCATCTTGTCGAGATTCAGTATAATGGGGATGTAAGCCCGATTCTGAATGACAAATGGTTTTTCTGATGTGGCGATTGGTGGAGCAGCCATGGCGATATCGGGGATTTAAGAAAGAGAGAGAGGAGGAGATGCATTGAAAAGAAAAGATAAGAAAAGATATCGCAGGAGATGGGCGATTTTCAGGAAGCTAAGATCGAGAGAGCTTCTGATACCATGAAAGTATAACTGAATCGATAGATATTTCATTGATCACAGATAAGTATTTACACATAGTTTGATATCTAACATATCTTAACTATACAAGGATATACTTGAGAATATACTTATCCTATGGTTAGGATATTGTGATATCCTAACTAACAGACAATGCGCACCAAAAAGAAAAAAACAAGATATATAGTAAACCATACCATGAAATAACTTGTGTACAAATCTTGTTTATTAACAATCCATAACTTTAGCGTTTATTATACATGTAAGATTTCCAAAAAAAAAGCTTAAGCTTTTACATCATTATTATCACATTAATATTCCATAACTTTTCTATCTATTATACTGGTAAGATTCCCAAATCAAGCCTAAGCTTTTACATCCTTATTATCATAATCTTCTAATAATTTTTTCTCTTAATAAAAACCAAGGGCAATGATCAACAAGCAAAATACATGCAAGGCTTAAACCAAATTGTACCGTGAATTTCTGGTTTTTTGTTCCTCCATCAGATGCTTCATCAAAACAACAACAAAGAAAAAATAAAAACAAACCCATTTTAGCTTACAGTCTCTATAATTCAAAACATTTCATAATCTTTTTCCTTTGTATGTTAAAATTTTAAATTTTACTTACATTCGGTAAAGGTAAGTGACGTTGGTTTAGGATGAGTTCTGTTACAGTCTTCCTCAGTTCCAGTTGAACAAATCTGAGGATTGCCTATTACACTGCATCACAAGTGGATTAAATTTTATATAGTACATTTTACACGCTTAATATACTTAATTATGGTAACATACAAATGTGGATACGCTGCAGAGAAAAGGGAATTATTTTTTCTTTGAACAAAGTAAAACAGAACAGCCAAATATTCGTTTTTATAAATAGACCTACTTGTATGCATTGGCATGTAATCTTGGAACCGGTCCACTCAAGTTATTGTAAGACAGATCCCTACAAAATTTATTATGAAATATATAAGCAAATATACATAGGAAGAAAATTAAAAGAACTTTTACAAAAAAAAAAAAAAAAGAAAATTAAAAGAAAATGTAAGAACGAGAATGTACAAAAGAATTAGTTGGGTCATGTTTGCCACTGAGGTAGGAATTGTTCCTGTCAGACTGTTATTGTTCAGCCTCCTGCTCAACAATTTTTAACAAAAAAAAAATTCTCTCCATATATAAGAACAACAATTATTATTATAAACTATCCTAAAAAAGATTTGGAAAATTAATGAGCGCTCTTACAAGTATTGAAAACTTGTAGAATGAGAAAGAGTGGGTGGGATTTGACCAGTGAAGTTATTGTTAGAGAGATCAAGTGTTTTGAGTTTCATCAGTCTCCCAATCTCAGGGGGGATATTTCCTCTGATGTTATTATTCTGCAACCGCCTTTTTGTTTGTATCCAAAAAATAATTAGTAAACTAAAATAAACAACAAAACTAAGTAACTAAGAGATGAACACTGACACAGTCTGAAGATATGTTAAATTGCAAATACTTGATGCAAGAGTTCCTGACAAGCTCTGGTCTGAAGCTCCTCTATATACACATAAAGGTAAAGGCTATAATTAAGTAAACCCATGCTGACAATATATGTGTGTATGTATGTGCTTACATGCTTAGGAAAAAACCATCAGGAGAGCAAGTGATCAAGTCCCAGCTACAAGGATCAACTGCTGCGTTGTCCCAATTTACTAGAACTCCATGAGGATCAATCAGTGAGCTCTTGATTTCTATTAGAGCAAGAACTAAAAGAGGAAATAAGAACAACAAAACATGTTTTTAGGAAGGAAATAACTAATATTTAATTAGAAATTAAGAAAGCAGATTTTATAAATGAATATTACCTTCAAAGTTTTTTTGCCAAGGAATATTACCTTCATACTTAACACCGTCTGAAAGCTCTGCAGGAGGAAAAAAGAGGAAAAAGATGCAGAAAAAGGTTGAAGAGAACAAAGCATAACTCTTTTTTACTTCTCTTCTTCTGTTCACCATCTCTGTCTGAATCGAAACTTGTTTTTCTTGCACTCAGACTTGTATTCGTACTTTCTAAGGTGAAGAATGGAGACGTTAGCGTATTAGACAAAAATATCGAAATGAAAATAAGGCGGGAGAAGATTAGTGGTGCGCAAGAGAATTTGGTTCCCGTGAATGAGATTCTTATTCCTTGAGAATGTTTTAACTCATTCGTTCTATTTTCTCTATTAAATATACGTAATTATTGTTATCGTGTGTTAATATTCTTTTGACGTATTACATACCTAACGGCTAACTATTGCATGGAATATATGCTTGCACTATCATGAAATTGGAAGAACGAATAAACAGTTAAGAGCATAGGTGTATAGTATAAGTTGTAGACTTATTCCAACGATTGCATGCATGGAATATATGCTTCAGCGTAGTAATTCAATTAATCAGATAAAAGAACATCTTTTAAGTAGGGGTGGGCAAAATACTGAACTTTAAGTAGGGATGAGGAAACTATTTAAGACTTAAATACTAAAAATAATTTGGTCCTGGTTACGTATTATATATGTGTACAATGTTGACCTACATAGATTTTGAAAATACTTAGACGTGTACATTTAACTTGATTCTTGTGAAATTGATTTTTACGAGGTTGGCATATGGTTGTGTGGGCCGGGCCTTAGAGCCACGGCTCGATCATTCGTTGTTTATAGGAAGTGGATTACTAAGAGAATCTATCGGTGACAAATCTTCAAAGTGCCTGCTTGTTGTAGACCTATACAGCTATACTATTAGATGTTAGGGTTTCTTAATTCTTATATGGTTTTCTTATAATAAAATTCCCATGGCTTTTATGTTTTAAACAGTGAAAATAGAAATTGGTGCATATATACATGAAACAATTCATCAGACTTATAGTATTCTTGAACCTAACACAAAGGTCACATTGAGTCGTGTGCTCCGGATGGGAACAGGAGAAGCTGTCTCCCAAGTAACTCGGTGTCAACAGCTAAGTAAGCAGCCCCATTGGTTCAGATCTATATACAGGTATCTAAATCTAAAATTACTAGTATTTTAATAAACTAAAATTATCTAATTAAAATCTATTAAGCAGAACTAATTACACATTAGTACATGTAAAGATACTTTCTAAAGTATCAGTCAAAATATGTCTGCGCAGATACTTTTAACCTTCTCTTTCCTATTTTTTTATTTTTCTAAATTGTTGACATACTCTTAAATTCTACTAACGGAACTGCTCTAATGTACTAGTTAGTATCTATCTATATATCTATCTATCTATCTATATAAAGTAATGTTCTCTCCCTCCTGGTGCTACCACGTCATAAAGTCGCTCATCCTCAGAGCGACATGTGTCCACTATTACTAAACTCCGCGTTTCATTAAAGGTAAGGGGATAGATAGATATGGGCTACGTCTTTTATGTGAGCATTAATCTTGGCTCAAGGAATACTGACTGATGGCGAGCAGCCTTTACTCTCTCTGAACGCGTTGAATAAAATTTTAGGATCCTTCCCATTCTATGATCTCCGCAATTGGAGAGACTGAGTTTCTCAAGTCGGCATGACGATTTCGTTCGTAGGGTTTCGTTCGCGTCCTTTGACCTCCTTTTCCATCAATCGAAACTAAACCACTAACAGATTCACTGCATTAAACATATTTTTTATCCGAGGCGGTGTATCTGCGTGTATATAAAGGTTAGTTTTCCACTTCTCAAGACCATCTTCTAAATCTATCTTAGTAAACGTATTCTCTGTGAAATGGCTAACCGGTTGAGATGCTGAAGTCGATGACAAACAGTGGAACTTGGATTAAGATTTGTCGATTTTCTCAAATAATTGCAAAGAGTCACCTTCAGAAAACGACCACACTACTCTGTCTCCTCCAGGTTATCCTCCCAGGTTCATCATAAGGATTGTCTGTGAGCAGGAATACTCAGGCCTGAAGACATATAAGTTTCTTCTATTAACCTTCCCATATTTCTTAAGGTCGGTTGTGGATTATCTGAGAAGATTTTACTTTCTTGGTTTTGAATTTGTTTTTTTTTTAAATTTTGCTGATTATGCTTTCTTATTTACATTTGTTTCAGCCGACCCTTATGCCTGCCACCGTCATTGTTCAACCGTCTCACCACTTTACGACACCGCTTCAAGGCTGGTTTGAAAATTTTTTAAAATGCATTATACCTTTGATTTGTCTGTTGATCAGATCATAGCATGTCTAAACTTCTATGTGGTCATCTTTTACATGTATTTAAGAATGTATATGTGTTACTGAGAGGTGTCTTTTGATGTGCAGCAGGGAGAGACGGCTCAGAATATAGTTTTTCAGGCATTGAGACACGCTGCGGTCACTGAAACAGTTGTTCGTCATTTCAGGTATACAACTCAGTCTCATTATGTTGTTTTCATTGTATGGTTCTATGTGTTTTAAATTTTGAAAATGTGATAAAGTTACTGGGGGAAAAACAAAACGTTAGCCAAACTGAGAAAATCATCACAAGCTGATTGTCCGGCTGCGTTCTTTGAGGAGTTCCTGGAATTTCACAGACAGATATCTCAAACCATGAATTAAATCGCTTCCATCGAATCACATGTTTCATCATCTAATGAGAAAGAATCTGAGGATGGATCTTCTTCAATATTTGACGAAATCCAGCACGACTCTATTGATCAGGAGAAATCCCCATCTAAGAGAAGAAATACAGCTCCGTATCAGCGGCAAACCATAAGCATATGAGATCAACCGATGAGAACAAGAACCCATCGCTAGCTCCTCCTTACGGGTTAGGAAACACAGCGAAGTTGACTAAAGAGATAGAGAAAGAAGCTGCAAATTGGTTCACAATGTTTATGGACAAAGCTCTTGAGAAGGGGATAAAGAAGTGTAAAGGCAGGGCCGGCTCAAACCTTTTACGGGACCTGGGGCAAAATTAAAAAAAAAGTGACTTTTAACCGATGGAATTGAAATTTTGATATTGTAGCTCTACAAGGTAAAATAAAATCCTTTTCGTTTGAAAAGGTAAGCACAACCATAAAAATAAAACAGTCTTGCTCTTTTTATAGCTTCATTTTCTATGAGAATGAAATCATTTGCTTCTACAAAAACCTTCAAAATATAACATTTTTAGTCGGCTATACTTCAAAGTTAAGTTAATTTCTAAAAGTTAAGTAAAAAGAAAAGTACGTCTGAATTTAAGAATCAAAAAATGAATTGATGAAGCTGAAAGTGAAATGGATACCTGAAACAAGAAAAAAAAATCCTCAGACGTTGTAGAAACAAAAAAAATATTTTGCTCTACCAAAAAAATCAGTGATTACTAAACAAAAATCAAGATAGTAACAAAAATATTAAAGATCACTTACATAAACTAATCAACAATGCAAGAATCCTCGAAGAATCAACGATTTTGAGATTTTTTAAATTGTATTGTCACTGAAGACAAGACCATGCCTAAAAAGCTCACATTAGGTAACTACTTTTAATGTTGATTGTAATATTTTAATATTAACTATAATTTGTTAAAAATTTAAACAAATTAAAATAAATAAGATTTTGTTAACATAAAATTATATTTATAAATTTTATATTTATTAATTTCGTTTTTCTAAAATATTATATGTATAATTTACAAAAATAAGAATTGCGCTACTACATTAAAAAAAAATTATGGACCTCCTCCAGCAATGAGCCATGTGCTGGTGCACTGCTGGCCCCTGATCATCAGCCGGCCCTGTGTAAAGGCACGACGTGTGATGCAGATGTTAACGAAGTTCCACAGTCTCTGATTTTCCAAGTTTTAAACTGGGTGGAAGCAGAACAGTTTGCTGATAACACGAGATGACAGGTACATCCAAACGTATCGTAAGTCACTAGAAAGCTCAGAATCAAAATGAAGAATCTGACAACTTTTTCAGTTGATGGCATGGATTTGATGAAAATTTGTAAAAATAGTAATGCATACATAATTCCCTTACAGGATAACTAAATAAAATAAGGAGTGAATCTGACAACTTTTTCATTTTTTAGTCACAAAACTAAACTTGAGCTTTGAAAAGTTAATTTAAAAATGATGAAACCAGAACCAATGATTAATACATAATCGGAAAACCGTAAGAAAAACAAAAGCTTGTTGTAAATAGAGAAAGAGGGAAATGATTAATCTTATTATTTTCGTAGGTAATGGTATACACATATATATAGGATACAAGTTAGGGTTTAGGAGCCTTCTAGAACAGAAGATTTTGGGCATATGAGGAACATCCACATAACTATTTATAACACTCCCCTTTGGATGTCCATTGTACAAAACTATTTCCTAAAGCGCATAAGATGCTGCCTCATTAAAAATCTTACCAGGAAAACCGGTGAGAAAAACCATGGTTAAGGGAAAAAGAGTGCAGCGCGGATCTACTCCCCCTGATGAAAATATAACTTGAGATATCTGATATGACACAATCCAATGTGATGAATTAACTCCTTCTTCTTAGGGTTGGACCCGGTTCATTTCTCTTGCCAGATTTGACACTCCTCACTAAAACTTGAATATCTTGGTGATCGTAAGACAAAATGACTTCAAACCACTCAGAAATCGAAGCTAACATCCATGTCTAACTTTAGGCACCGATCTGGCTCTGGTAAGATGAAAATATCGAGTGGTATTTTGAATATCATTCAATATTAGGTATTCTGAGACAGCTTGTACATGTCCCACGAAAACAGTCATATCTCGAGTTCTATAATGGAGAATGACATGATTCATGATTCAAATTGGAGATGAAAATAGACTCAAAGATCTTTCTCTGAACACCAATTTAATATTTTAATTCCATCTAGAGGGTCTCCTTTGATTGGAAAACCTTCGACCTTTGAATCTGTTACACGAATGGAATGTGTTCATCTCTTATTTTTCTTCAAGTATGATTGACCTTGATCATTCTCTTCTCCTTCTATTAATCTCAAAAATACATTAGATGATTGATATATCTTTATCACTTAAGTGATAACATTCCTCTCAAGGTATCTATCATCTGCGTGTTCTTTGTTGCCACGTTAAAACCTTGACATGGAAAACCCAATGGGACAAAACCATGATAAAGAAAAAGAGTACAACCACGCACATCATCATATTCTCCCCCTGGAAGCATCATCTTTGGGAGATGAATTCTCATCATAGATATCATCCTTTTAGGAATTGGTGTAAGCATATCCTTAATCAATAAACTCGTTTTATTATCAGATAATGTCTTAGACCATTGGACTTATGGTTCGTAGTATCTCTTTCACACAAAATATCATATCTTGGTCTATTAGGACTTTGTATCCAAATTTCCTTTTATTGACAATCTTCTAAACCTTCACATTATGCATACTTATACATATGAGTTATCCCTTTGCTTTTTATAAAAGTTACAAGTATGACTATCTTTCTTGTCATACGAAATCACATCTTTCAATCATAATAGAGATCAGTCCAATATTATGGTACTTTATGAGCAAGAATTAGTTTCTTCATATGCTCAAATATACTCGCGCGGTAATGTTCTCGACAACTAGCATTTACTGCTTTTAGCCATTCAAATTCTTATGGGTTTTACTACTTCTTGCAGTTTATATTCTTTTTGTATCTTTCACATAAATGTCATTTTTTTTCAATGGCTTTCAATTCTTGCCAGACTAAAGAAACTTGAAAGTTGATGTTTCCACCACATGATGTGTTTCTTTGTAATTAATTATAGGTCTGTGATAAATTTTTTTTTTTTTGTGCAATTACAACATCACATCTCATGATTTCATTATCACATCTATTCTTTCATACAAAGACTTGTTTCTATGTGCCACTGGTTTTACACCATTAGGTGTACGGACTACCGGTCCGAAAACTCTTTTCTTTCAAAGAGATCTGCATCTATTGTTTCTTTCTCTTTTCGGCCATTTATCATATTGTGTACACTTTTCAATAGATGGTTCATGATCCTCATTCTCATCAACTGCTACATTGCATGCATAAGTATTCACGACGTCGATTTGATATTGGTTCCATATTGTTCCAGACATGACATAGCTATTTGAGATTACTTTATTCTCAGGTACCTGAATTTCTTTCTTGTCATGTTTTCTATCTCTTCTCGAGATCCTTAATATTTCATTCCTCGAATCTGCCATTCTCATTCATGATCCTTTTCTTTTTAGAGGATTATTATATTTGGAACCAATAGGTCTTTCACTCTTCAAGCGCTCTTTAGACTCACTAGCAGTTTGATATTGTCTTTCTGGGACATCCATTTTAATTGGAGCATTTACAGCTGGTACTTGTGACTTAATCACTTTCTTATGGTCAGTAAATGAATCTGGCAACTCATATGCTAATCGTTGTAATAGAATTATCTCCATACATTCATTTTGGACTTCTATTTACGCTTTTTAGTCCGAGGATCAATGATAATTCATTTTAACTCATTCATTCTCCAGTTGTTTATTTTCTCATTCTATTGTTGGATATACTAACTTTGAGTCTTTATATAAATCTTATAAAAGCTTCTAGATTTTATCATCAATGGAGATCATATCAAACATATTCATAACCTCCTTTGAGGTCCCATATTTTAGTTGTATGGTGGAGCAATTACAACTTGTGCAAATTTTCTAGATGGGGATCTGATGTCTTGAGATTTTGCATAGTTTTAAGCATCATTTCCTTACTCATTTAGATCATTTAAGATGCATTTAGAGTCTAATTAGGTACATAGCATATGCATGTGTAGTAATTGAGGTTTGGAAAAGCTCAAGTTGAAGTTTGGAGAGTTTGATGGGCAAGCATGAAGAAAAGTGGCAAAGGCAAGAAGATGGACCAGGCCGCGGACGACCAGGTCGGACTGGACCAGGCCGCGGATGACCAGGTCGGACTGGACCAGGTCGGACTGGACCAGGCCCATTAATTGCTCCCGAGAGATCAACCGAGACGGACCATCCCGCAGACGGAAACCGCGGATAACACCAGTCTGCGGATTCGGACCAGAGAGCTTGAGGTTCGTGTAGATAGGCCGCGGACGTCAGCCGCAGGTGAAGGCTGTCCGCGGAATTGGACGAGGGTGGACCGTGGACGTCGACTGCGGGTCGACTCCATCCGCGGATTGCGTCCCGAGAGGTCGAATATGGAGTGGGTGAACCGCGGACCACGGCTGCGGGTCAAGCCTGTCCGCGGCCAATTCCGAGACCACTTTTCCATTTGGTTTTCCAGGTCGAACCCAGGTTTGTCGGGTTGACCTGGTTCAAGTTTTAAGCTATTATAAATACATTTTAGACCTAATTTTATATGGTATCTCATTTTCTCTCAAGACTTTGTCTAAACTTATAAAAGCTTGAATCTTTTGATAATCTAAGGAAGTACTTCATCTTATATTTGTGTTTTTCTTGCTCATTAACATGATTAGCCTTGATCCTTACATGGGTTTAAGGTTTCTCATGGAGATTAGTGAGTAGTGACCTTGTGATTCATGGGTTAGATAGATTAGGGTGATTAAGTGAATATTTAGGATGTTTATTGCTTGATTAACAATGTTCTATGCTTGCTAAGTGTTCTTAATGCTTGATTAGACTTGATCACTCTCATCTAGACCTCAAGATATTTTACGCTCGGAAGGTGTTTGTTAAAATGCTTGAATGAACTTAGCATTGTCTTTTACATATTTGGCCAATGGCAGTTGATGTCCGAGATGTTTAAGTGGTTAGTAGACTTGTAAGTAATGCATGCTTGATTGCGTTAGCCAACGACAGTTGATGTTTAATTCATGATTAGCATAGGGGTTTTTGCCACGATAGTGGATTAATCTAATTTGAATGAAATCTAGACCTATAGACTTGTTGATTATTTTGTTTGAACATCCTAGATTGAACCTTGATCACCTTATATCAATTATCATTGCCCATGGATCCATCCTTAGCATTTGATTGAATTCTTGCGCTTATTTCTTGATTGGATTTGAGATCACCTTTTTTATAGTCCTAGGACATTAGCTTGTTACAAAATCATCCATATTCTTGTTTGCTTAGATTAAGGAAGTTTGTGCATTCTTGGTGTTATAGATCCTTAGTTCCTTGTGGATTCGATCCTAAAATACTACAATGACATACCATTCGATTGTGGTATTGTTGGCACATTAGGTTAATTGGTGTGTGCTTAAACGCAGTAATCAATTTGGCGCCGTTACCGGGGAACTAAGTAGATTTGTCACTAGGATTTCAAACTTTCTTGAGACTAAGCTTTATTTTCTTATGTTTTATTTTGCTTTGTTTGGCTATTAATTCCCTTTCAAGTGATTGTTCTTTTACAAGGTACATCCACAAGAGAGGAAGATCATGTCTCTTGACTTGGAATCAATGCTCAAGGCTATTTTGGAGAGTCAAGAAAGGATGATGTCTAGAAGCTCCACATCTTGTGAAGGAGCTTATGAACCAACCACCTCTTTGGAGTATCAACCACATGGAGACTTTGGTGAATGACACCAATATAGATATAGTGAGAAAAACCAACCTTGGGATTTATAGTATGAAGAACAAGAAGCTAATTTTCCTCAAGCCTCAAATGAAGAAAACATCACCAACATGCTTGAGAAGTTGTTGGAGAATCAAGAAAGAGGAAAAAATGAGATGAAAAAGCAACTTGATCCTCTTTCCACCAAGATAGATGCTAATGGCAAAGCTTTTAGCTCAAGGTTGGATGGAGTTGTAGCACATGTGAAGTCTTTCAACAACAACATCTCTCACATGATTGAAGATCAAGAAGAAAGCACCACACCTCTTTACAACACCAACACTTATGAAGAATATACCATGGATATGGAAATTGATGTTGAAGAGGATGTTCAAATCAAGGATGGATTTCAACAAGAAGCTGAAAAATCTATACATGAGCTTGAAGTACTCCTTGGATGCATGGCAGATGAGAAACTTGTGATAAGATATGAAGAGCAAAATGAACCAATTGCATCCATAAATTATTCAACAAGGAGCAATGATAAAAAAGTAGGCTTGGTTGAAAGAAGCCTTGAAGATCTTTGTGGTGATGGTTTGATTGTTGAGTGCATGAAGAAAACAAGAGAGATCTCATTGGTTATGGATGAGTTCTCAACCAAGGAGGAAATGCATGTGAAGCGTATTTCTAAGAAAATAACAAGGGGTGAAGAGTCTAAGGAGAATCAAGTGATTAACATTGAAGAATCTCCCAAAGAGGTGCAAGAAGAAGGCTTTCCTATGGACAAACCCTTTGACAAGCATCTTGGTATTCTCTCCACCAAGAAACTCATTGTTGATGATCCAAGAAAGATACCCTTTGAGGATATTAGGATGAATGAGTTTAGGGGTTGGTTCAAAGATGAGTATGATCCCGGTGATCCGGTTTGGCAAGAAAGTCTTCACTACATGGGTTAAGAGCTAAGACACATTCAGCCTTCACTTCTCCGCCTCATCCCGCCTCTCCCGGTTGAACAAATCCGAGGCCAAGGGTCCTCTACCACCCAATTCAGCCAATAACTCCAAGTAAGTGTCACTCCAACCTTGTACATATTTAGTTTTCATGTTTATTTCTTCCCCTTAGATCTCTTCTTTGAGTTTACTCTCACACAAGGAACTGTGTGAAGTAAGTTTGGGGGAGAGTCTACTATCTCACATCATTTTCTGTTTTGTTTACTTGTCATGAGTTTCAATGCAATTGCATTGTGAATACTTATTTGCATACATAAACCACAAAAATTGAATTTGTTTTTGAAAAAACACCAAAACAAGCATTTAGATTCATATCTTGTTCCATTTGCATCTTTAGGATTGAGTCTAGAAGCATTTAGTTTCCATTTTGCATTTGGGAAAAACCTTGTAAAGAACACATGTCTAGAACTCAATTTGACATCCTAGCTAAATATAGCAAGTAGCTTAAGCATCTCTTGAAAAAGCTTGTAAGCTTCGAGCTTTGAAAACTCTTCTTGAAACATGTTGCTTGCTTGATGATTGGCATTGTTCTTGAAACCAACTCCAAATGAACTAAGGCTTAATGAACTTAATCTCTCTTGCATATGGGCATTTGCATACTTGATCATGGATTTTATACACATTTGGGTTATCTTTCTCTCTTTGTACCAATCTTAGTTAACCCAAATGGCACTCTCATACCTATGAACCCTCACCATTCCTTGAAGCCAACATTGATTTGCTTGAGTGAGGCCTTTTTGTGAAAGCTAGTCATGTGCAAAATCTTGAGAGTATTAGGAGCAACAATGGTTTGTTCTTATCTTTGGCTAGCACTAGGTTCTCATTTGAGCTAGCACTTAGGAAGGTTTGTTGGGTTTGTATGCTTGATTTTGATCTTGGGATTGGGATGTGAGTGAAAGTGAAAAGAAATGAACCAAAAAGAATGAGAAAAAGAAAGAAAGCCACTAGGGATTAAAAAATAAAAAAATAAAAAAAGGCTCTTGTGTTTATAAATGGAATCTCCTCTAGAATAAAAGAAAAAAAAACATAAAAAGAGTGGGGAAAAGAAAAAAAAAAAAGCTGAGTAAAAAAAAAGAATCCCTAGTTTGCTAGAATAAGAAATGAGAATGTGTTCATTGTGTGAGAGATGAAAGTGAGTGTATCTTTGGGTTTTGGGATGATGAAAAGAAGAAGAGTAGAGCATGAAATCATTTAGGAAATGGGTAGAATGATGAGAACAAGTCATTGTATGCATGAATTGCTCATTTTCTTAGATAAATTTTGCATAATGATCTAGCTCCTCTCTTTGAGTGTAAGTTACCATAAAATATTACGTTTGAACCCTCCTCTTCATTCACATTAGACCATTTTGCTCACCAAGCCAAATGATTGAGATCAATTGTCCATTTACTAGAATTCACCTTGTGTGTGTGTGTTTGAATAAATGTGAGAGTTGGCTAAGGAACTTGCTGGTTGAATGGCATTACAACTTGTGTAGAAATAAAACGAATCTTGATAGGCCTTGAGAAGCTAGAGTGTACTAAGAGAGTTGCTCATGCTATTTGCTATATTTTCCTTGAGAAGTTAGGCTGAAGGCTAGAAAGTAGTCTTTTTGTTATGAGTTCCCATTTTCAACCCTCTCTCCCTTTAGCTCTTGAAAGTTTACTTGTGGACAGGTAAAGGATAAGTTTGGGGGAGTTGATGTCTTGAGATTTTGCATGGTTTTAAGCATCATTTCCTTACTCATTTAGATCATTTAAGATGCATTTAGAGTCTAATTAGATACATATCATATGCATGTGTAGTATTTGAGGTTTGGAAAAGCTCAAGTTGAAGTTTGGAGAGTTTGATGGGCAAGCATGAAGAAAAGTGGCAAAGGCAAGAAGATGGACCAGGCCGCGGACGACCAGGTCGGACTGGACCAGGCCGCGGACGACCAGGTCGGACTGGACCAGGCCGCGGAATTGCTCCCGAGAGATCAACTGAGACAGACCATCCCGCGGACGGAAACCGCGGACAACACCAGTCCGCGGATTCGGACAAGAGAGCATGAGGTTCGCGTGGATAGGCCGCGGACGTCGGCCGCGGGTGAAGGCTGTCCGCAGAATTGGAGGAGGGTGGACCGCGGACGTCGACTGTGGGTCGACTCCGTCCGCGGATTGCGTCCCGAGAGGTCGAATATGGAGTGGGTGAACCGTGGACTACGGCCGCGGGTCAAGTCTGTCCGCGGCCAATTCTGAGACCACTTTTCCATTTGGTTTTCCGGGTCGAACCCGGGTTTGTCGGGTCGACCCGGTTCGAGTTTTAAGCTATTATAAATACATTTTAGACCTAATTTTATATGGTATCTCATTTTCTCTCAAGACTTTGTCTAAACTTGTAAAAGCTTGAATCTTTTGATAATCTAAGGAAATACTTCATCTTATATTTGTGTTTCTCTTGCTCTTAACATGATTGGCCTTGATCCTTACATGGGTTTAAGGTTTCTCATGGAGATTATAGAGTAGTGAACTTGTGATTCATGGGTTAGATAGATTATGGTGATTAAGTGGATATTTAGGATGTTTATTGCTTGATTAACAATGTTCTATGCTTGCTAAGTGTTCTTAATGCTAGATTAGACTTGATCACTCTCATCTAGACGTCAAGCTATTTAACGCCCGGAAGGTGTTTGTTAAAATGATTGAATGGACTTAGCATTGTCTTTTACATATTTGGCTAACGGCAGTTGATGTCCGAGATGTTTAAGTGGTTAGTAGACTTGTGATTCATGCATGCTTGATTGCGTTAGCCAACGACAGTTGATGTTTAATTCATGATTAGCATAGGGGTTTTTGCCACGATAATGGATTAATCTAATTTGAATGAGATCTAGACCTATAGACTTGTTGATTATTTTGTTTGAACATCCTAGATTGAACCTTGATCACCTTATATCAATTATCATTGCCCATGGATCCATCCTTAGCATTTGATTGAATTCTTGCACTTATTTCTTGATTGGATTTGAGATCACCTTGTTTATATTCCTAGGACATTAACTTGTTACAAAATCATCCATATTCTTGTTTGCTTAGATTAAGGAAGTTTGTGTATGTTTGGTGTTATATATCCTTAGTTCCTTGTGGATTCGATCCTAAAATGCTACAATGACATACCATTATTGTGGTATTGTTGACACATTAGGTTAATTGGTGTGTGCTTAAACGCAGTAATCAGGATCTTTGGTTTCCGACCCAAAAACAATTTAATAGGGAGAGTTTTTAATTACTCTTTGGCATTACGCGAATCATTGCTGCTGCATCTTATGTTGAACATTAGCTACAATATGTTCAACATGTATATCCTCATGCATAAGATAATCATCAATGGCTTTTGAATTCACCAGTTTTACCAATTTGTCTCACAAACATCTGGTTGCGATTTATGACAAGGATACATACGACCTTCTTGTCGATGCATTAACATATGATGGATGATCATGTCCTTGTTTAAATAGGTTCTAAATCTATTTGACTGATGAAAACCATATTCTTATATTTTCTTGTAAGCAAGCAGCATAGATCATTTGTAAGAATCTTCTGGTTCTTCAACGAATATACATATGATTATCTTTCGCATCATTACTAAACCGGGATGGCATAACCGGTTTGCCATACATTACACTTTCGATAAACTTCTGGTTTACTATTACATTTATCTCAATTTTTTAATCATTGTGTAGTACAATACAATAGTGCTTTGGTGATACTTCTGATTGAAGGTATTCAACATTTTCCTTTACTTATTGTCTCAACATTATTAGATTCTAAATCCCCTGGTTATTTTATAAATGACTCATCAAGTCTATTTCCAGTGTGAACATACTTCTGGATGTTTCACTTACTAAGGATGTGTGATTCTCTAAATCTCCACCTCGAGTTGATAATGCTATCGGTTTACCTTAAGAAGATTCATCAATCTCAATTTGACTGGAAACATAATCTTCTAGGAGTTTTACTTATTATATAAAATGTGAGATTCTTTAACGCTTCCCCTCGAGATGATACTACTAAGAAGATGATACTACTAAAAGTTTATCAATCTCGAATGAATCTCATTTTTGATTCAACAACATACCCTACATGAGTTATGTATTCTTTCTCATATCCTTCTAAATTTTGAGACTTAGAATATAATGCAATAAGGACTTTAAATTGCATTCTTATGTACAATAATATTATGTACTCTTCTTGAGCCTATAAGGTTTTACTACCTTGTAAAGTACTCACAATAATATTTTTTTCTTTTCATCTTTAGATGATTGAATCGTATCTTTTCTTTATTATCTCAAATTCAAGTCAGAGTATGAGTTCTAAAAGGAAACTCTTTGGATCTTGACCTTATTTATATCCACATTCAAGTCTACAACCACTTTATGTCCACTTTCTTGACAAATGTTGATTTTCTTTCTCGATATAAAATGTTATATTCTTTTCAAGAGAATGATCATAATCAACTAGACGTGATTTATCATCTTACATCAATATCAATTTTTTTTCTCAATCTCAGGGAGAAAAAAAAATAGTTATAAATTTTTTTAATCTCTTTTCTCAATCGTGTGTCTACTAGACAACATTAATTGTGTGAAAAATATATTTTCAAAACTTATGGATTCTTTTACGGTCAAATACTTGAACTTAAGAGTCTTATAAATATGATGGTAATAAAATATAACATGTATAAATATCAAACACTATTTTATAAACTAAAACATTTTCATAAATACCTTATTTTGTCAAATATAAATAATATTTATATTAGTAATCATCATCTGAACTAGTTTTTTTTTTATCATGTGATTTTAACAGGTTTTTGATCAATCAATTTGCTTAACATGCAAATTTTATATCATGTGTCAACTTTCATGCGAATTATTCTGTCTGATCATCTTTAAATAACCTTGAATATAAAACATGAAAAATAAGAATACTTATCTTAGCAAGGAAAAATTGCAGTGAATACGAAGCATGAGATAGTGTTGTTTCATTGCTTGCACTCCTCAAATATTATCATCCATGTATCTCATCTGTTAATCCTAAATCATTTGAGATTTTGCTTACAACCATAGGTTATAGCCATCATTGTTAGTAAATAAAATTATATGGTTGCACAAAATTTTATCAAACAAAGAACCAACAACTAAACCGGTAAATACCGAATTGATTGAATCAAACAATAGCGCACATATTTTAGTAGTCTAAAATAAGAGAGAAACTATAAACATGTGCCAGGATAGATAATATATTACTTAATAAAATATAACTCATTCTTACGATGAAATCAACGTTTCCGAATCAGATAATCATAAATTCACCAACTTTAGTTAACTAATATTGAAATAATAGGTATGATCTAAGAATAGAGGAAAAAAATAAACAGCTGGAGAATGAACGAGTTAAAATGAATTATAGTTATTCATTCATCTATTTACCTATCAGACAAGCAATGATGGTGAATATATTATCAAAAATTTTTAGTGCTGGCGATTTTAAAACCAAACAATCAAACCAACCAAAACCAATGATTATCTAAACCAATTCAAACATATTGTTTTCTCAACAAACCAATTTAGTATGACAATTTTGACCAAACTCATTAAATCAAACAAGTGGATTGGTGACCTATGTGGGCATGAGCATCATTCAATAATAATAAAGAGACAAGCAAATAGATAACATAAGTTGTAAAGGTGCTTTCAGTTTGAGAGAGTTACCGAACAAAACTATTAAACAATACTCCATTTGTTCTAGAAAAAGTCTATCGTTATTATAGTAGTTTAATGTGTTTTCTTAATATGTGTGAAAATACTAAAAAATCTATCTTTGTAGAATGGAGGGAGTATAATTTATACATGCATCGGACAGATCAATATCATTGTCTAGCATATTGGCATACTAAAACGATGAATACCAAACCAAACAATAAATCATGAGTCATTTATATATTTTTTGCAAGGGATTGATGACACGATATGTTTTAATAATTGGATAGAATCCTAAGCAAAGCATCAAAGCGATAAACCAATAATCATGAGCTAATCAACTGTAAAGCATGAGGATACTTATCTCGATGATAGGGAAGAGTTCGATTTGGAAACAAAGCAATGTTAGAAACGTCAAAGAATTGAGACAATGTCGATTAGGGTTTTGTGAAAGTAGTTAGGATTTTTTGGGGTTTGTTCGGTGGGTAGGATTTCGTGCTGATAACGTGTGAATAGAGAAAGAGAGAATTGGTTAATCTTATTATTTTGTAGGTAATGGTATACACATATATATAGGATATAAGTCAGGGTTTATGAACCTTCTAGAACATGGGCTTTTGGGCCTATGATAGACATCCACGTAACTATTCGTAACGCTAACAAAATATAACAAATATAACAACAAAATTATTGAAATACATAAAATAATCCACAATACATAATTTCAAGAATCAATATGACATATTCATAAGAACAACAAATAGAAGAATTCATTTACGATATTGTGTTTATGTTGTATCAAACCAAGTTGAAAGAAAATCAAAAAGAAAAATAGTGTATCTCAAAGATTTTTCCTCTTTTTCAGGTATAAACTCAAGTTAAAAATATAACGATTATGGAAAACTAAGATTAAAAAATAGGTAGAAAAGTAATAAAATAATAATTTTGCATGAATATCAAAACAACTAAAATTTTGTACAAGAAAAATGATACCAACGCAAATCTAAGTTACTGTATCAAATCAAATACCTAGAATACACCCAGTTTTAGTGTTCAAAGAATAAAGAGATACAATGTAATAAATAGAAACACATATAATGTTCACATCTTTAAAAACAAATACATTATAAACCACATGAAGAAAAAAAACTACAAGATAAACCAAATGAAAATATTTAAACAGAAAATACATTACTCATGTTTCAATTTCCGTGTTGAAGAAATTGATCAATCACATAAGATGATGAGGTTGTATTTTTGTTAATCAAATAAACACATTACTAATAAATTATGCTAATTAAATGAGACAATATAAAAACATTTGTTTGATAGAAAAATTTAAACAAACCACATTAATTTAAACAATTGTTCAGCTGTAAAGTTAAAATGAAATAAAATAATTCTCACGATGCGAGTAACGTAATACATAATACAAAATAATTCGACAACGACAATAATAGTAGAAATCAAACTTTTTGTCATCAGTAGAAATCAAACTAGAAATCTAAATAAAGTAAATATTAAAATATTTGTACTGCCAAAAAAAATCTCATTAAGTTTTAACATTAAATTGTGAAATTTAGTTAAGCGCACCAAAATTAAGGTTGAATATCATAACATCAAACAATTTTAACCGTAAATCATGATAAACATAATAAGAGAATTGAAGAAATAAAGATTTAGAAATAATATATAGTAATAAATTAATAATAGACATAATTTTTGTAAAAATATATAATGTTTCATAGTGTTTTGTAATTAAAAATATTTATGTGTCTTAAGAGAAATTAAATAATTATATTTTTAAATTTTATTATAATTAGAAAAGTTAATAATTTCTAAAATGAATTCTAAAATACATAGAGAGATTTTTTGTAAAAAATGGTAGAAATCAAACTTTTTGTCATATTTTTTTTTGTCATCAGTAGAAATCAAACTAGAAATCTAAATAAAGTAAATATTAAAATAATTGTACTGCCAAAAAAAATCTCATTAAGTTTTAACATTAAATTGTGAAATTTAGTTAAGCGCACCAAAATTAAGGTTGAATATCATAACATCAAACAATTTTAACCGTAAATCTTGATAAACATAATAAGAGAATTTAAGAAATAAAGATTTAGAAATAATATATAGTAATAAATTAATAATAGACATAATTTTTGTAAAAATATATAATGTTTCATAGTGTTTTGTAATTAAAAATATTTATGTGTCTTAAGAGAAATTAAATAATTATATTTTTAAATTTTATTATAATTAGAAAAGTTAATAATTTCTAAAATGAATTCTAAAATACATAGAGAGATTTTTTGTAAAAAATGGTAGAAATCAAACTTTTTGTCATATTTTTTTTTGTCATCAGTAGAAATCAAACTAGAAATCTAAATAAAGTAAATATTAAAATAATTGTACTGCCAAAAAAAATCTCATTAAGTTTTAACATTAAATTGTGAAATTTAGTTAAGCGCACCAAAATTAAGGTTGAATATCATAACATCAAACAATTTTAACCGTAAATCTTGATAAACATAATAAGAGAATTTAAGAAATAAAGATTTAGAAATAATATATAGTAATAAATTAATAATAGACATAATTTTTGTAAAAATATATAATGTTTCATAGTGTTTTGTAATTAAAAATATTTATGTGTCTTAAGAGAAATTAAATAATTATATTTTTAAATTTTATTATAATTAGAAAAGTTAATAATTTCTAAAATGAATTCTAAAATACATAGAGAGATTTTTTGTAAAAAATGGTAGAAATCAAACTTTTTGTCATATTTTTTTTTGTCATCAGTAGAAATCAAACTAGAAATCTAAATAAAGTAAATATTAAAATAATTGTACTGCCAAAAAAAATCTCATTAAGTTTTAACATTAAATTGTGAAATTTAGTTAAGCGCACCAAAATTAAGGTTGAATATCATAACATCAAACAATTTTAACCGTAAATCTTGATAAACATAATAAGAGAATTTAAGAAATAAAGATTTAGAAATAATATATAGTAATAAATTAATAATAGACATAATTTTTGTAAAAATATATAATGTTTCATAGTGTTTTGTAATTAAAAATATTTATGTGTCTTAAGAGAAATTAAATAATTATATTTTTAAATTTTATTATAATTAGAAAAGTTAATAATTTCTAAAATGAATTCTAAAATACATAGAGAGATTTTTTGTAAAAAATGGTAGAAATCAAACTTTTTGTCATATTTTTTTTTGTCATCAGTAGAAATCAAACTAGAAATCTAAATAAAGTAAATATTAAAATAATTGTACTGCCAAAAAAAATCTCATTAAGTTTTAACATTAAATTGTGAAATTTAGTTAAGCGCACCAAAATTAAGGTTGAATATCATAACATCAAACAATTTTAACCGTAAATCTTGATAAACATAATAAGAGAATTTAAGAAATAAAGATTTAGAAATAATATATAGTAATAAATTAATAATAGACATAATTTTTGTAAAAATATATAATGTTTCATAGTGTTTTGTAATTAAAAATATTTATGTGTCTTAAGAGAAATTAAATAATTATATTTTTAAATTTTATTATAATTAGAAAAGTTAATAATTTCTAAAATGAATTCTAAAATACATAGAGAGATTTTTTGTAAAAAATGGTAGAAATCAAACTTTTTGTCATATTTTTTTTTGTCATCAGTAGAAATCAAACTAGAAATCTAAATAAAGTAAATATTAAAATAATTGTACTGCCAAAAAAAATCTCATTAAGTTTTAACATTAAATTGTGAAATTTAGTTAAGCGCACCAAAATTAAGGTTGAATATCATAACATCAAACAATTTTAACCGTAAATCTTGATAAACATAATAAGAGAATTTAAGAAATAAAGATTTAGAAATAATATATAGTAATAAATTAATAATAGACATAATTTTTGTAAAAATATATAATGTTTCATAGTGTTTTGTAATTAAAAATATTTATGTGTCTTAAGAGAAATTAAATAATTATATTTTTAAATTTTATTATAATTAGAAAAGTTAATAATTTCTAAAATGAATTCTAAAATACATAGAGAGATTTTTTGTAAAAAATGGTAGAAATCAAACTTTTTGTCATATTTTTTTTTGTCATCAGTAGAAATCAAACTAGAAATCTAAATAAAGTAAATATTAAAATAATTGTACTGCCAAAAAAAATCTCATTAAGTTTTAACATTAAATTGTGAAATTTAGTTAAGCGCACCAAAATTAAGGTTGAATATCATAACATCAAACAATTTTAACCGTAAATCTTGATAAACATAATAAGAGAATTTAAGAAATAAAGATTTAGAAATAATATATAGTAATAAATTAATAATAGACATAATTTTTGTAAAAATATATAATGTTTCATAGTGTTTTGTAATTAAAAATATTTATGTGTCTTAAGAGAAATTAAATAATTATATTTTTAAATTTTATTATAATTAGAAAAGTTAATAATTTCTAAAATGAATTCTAAAATACATAGAGAGATTTTTTGTAAAAAATGGTAGAAATCAAACTTTTTGTCATATTTTTTTTTGTCATCAGTAGAAATCAAACTAGAAATCTAAATAAAGTAAATATTAAAATAATTGTACTGCCAAAAAAAATCTCATTAAGTTTTAACATTAAATTGTGAAATTTAGTTAAGCGCACCAAAATTAAGGTTGAATATCATAACATCAAACAATTTTAACCGTAAATCTTGATAAACATAATAAGAGAATTTAAGAAATAAAGATTTAGAAATAATATATAGTAATAAATTAATAATAGACATAATTTTTGTAAAAATATATAATGTTTCATAGTGTTTTGTAATTAAAAATATTTATGTGTCTTAAGAGAAATTAAATAATTATATTTTTAAATTTTACTATAATTAGAAAAGTTAATAATTTCTAAAATTAATTCTAAAATACATAGAGAGATTTTTTGTAAAAAATGTGAACCTTAATGGTATTTTTAGTTGAAGTAAATTAATTTTTTAATAAATTTATATTATTAGTTTATTTATTCGTCTGTCCGTAGGGCGGGTTTACTATTATTTATAGCATTTTTTTCTAAATAATCACAAAAGTTACGAAAATTTCTTTTGATTTCAAATTAAACATTCATTAACCGTGTGTATAAAAACTCACTTGTGTGTTCTAATTATCTTCAAACGTATATTTTACATATGTAATTATTTGTTTTTGCAGTAACCTTGTATGATTCAGTTTCATATATAATGAATGAATCTCTAACTAATTGTATTCATTGTATAAGTAGAGAAAACCATAGCTTTCTATACTTTTTTCAGAGGTCCGTTGCTTTTTTGATTATATAGATCGAAACTATTGAATAATTTATTAGCTAATAACAACAAAGCATAGAACGATACATATATGACATCAACACGCTAGGACACAAGTTACATTGGCATGTCTTTCATGCTTTGTAGTTTTAAGAAACAATTACATTCACAGACAGTTTTAAGTTTTTCATAACATTAAAAGATAGTTCTTGCTACTGAAGCAGTTTTTTCTAACCAAAACAATTTTCTACCTATTCACTAACTAAATAACATAACTAACCTTAAAATTGGTCAACTAAATGTTTAAATGCATTTAAGTCCTAACACCTTTTTCTCTCTCTCATCAATTTTACTCCGACATTTTTTCTCATATCTCACAAGCCATGCTTTTCATGTTCTACAATAGCTTCACATCTATGAACCTAACCAAATAATAAAAATAATCAACATCCCAACCACGACGTTCGATTAGGCAAAATGGCAGTGAACAATACTAAGCAGCAGCGTACATTTTGCAGGGAGGAAAACCCAAGAAAAGTATGAGCAAATTATCGTCGAGGACTCGAGCTTTGACGAATTTGAGTTCTGGGTTCGAGAATTGCAGAATCCTAGATGATGAAAGCTAAAGAAAAGTTGACTCTTGGTGCTTGGAGTTGACGGGTCAATAAACGGGTTACAGTCGGAGAGCTCCAATTCATCACCTCCTCTCCGTCCTCAGCTCCTCTGTCCAAGATGGCGCCGATGTTAGGTCTCGTTCACCGGTGGTCGTTGCTCTTCGTCGCGTCTCATTAACATCGGCTTCTCCACGTCTCAAGCCCACCGCTCCATCTCGGGTCGTGCTTTCAGCCTTCGCCGCCGTCGGAATTAATTCTCACCGTCGTGTCTCTGCTCCGTTGTTGCCTACTCGCCATCGTCGTTAACGAGATCCGACGAAAAGATAGACCGAGCGACATCAATGGATGAGTTTCATCATTTTCATCTTTGGTCCTTTAGTTTTCTGCTTCTTTCACAACATGCCTCAATTTCCAATCTGGTCAATTTGCTTCATAAATTTACCCAAATACTTTCAATGTAGCAATATGGCCTTCCATATATTTTCAAAAATAGTCCTTCGGCTTTTAATTATTTTCATTATGCCTCCAAAATATTAAAATGTGCAGATTAGTCTCCAAAATCACATTGTACATGACATGAGATGTACACGAGTACACGACATGGGATGTACAAAATAACTGTACACGACGTAGTATTTTTAGATTATGTACACATGTACACGACATGGGATGTACAAAATCACATTGTATAGAAAACAACAATCTTTCAGAAATAGTCTGCTGGCTTTTGATTATTTTCATTCTGGCCCCAGATCATTAAAATGTGCAGATTAGTTCCCAAAATCACATTGTACACGGTATGTGATACACATGTGATACATGGGATGTACACGTGTACACGACATGGGATGCACAAAATCACATTGTACACGAAATGGATGTACACAATCACATTGTACAGAATGTACACGACATGGGATGTAAACAATCACATTGTACAGCAAACAACAATCTTTCTACATGGAAGCATGCTCCCATATTAGAACAAATCGATGGGACGAGATTTGCGGAAAATATTTCACAGGCACTGATGGTTATGCATTGAAAGCTAGATCTTGGAAGGCTTTTATTCTTTTTAACACATCTAAAGATGTTTGCATGTTTAACATATATACTTTCAAAAGAAATTTACATGTACACATGTTTTTCACTATCGATAAGGGCTAACGTGTACAATATACATCTTAATGAAGTTGACTCTCAAATGGTAGTAGAATATGACTTTCATATCATTATACAAAGCTTAATGAAGTTGATTCTCAAATGGTAATAGAATATGATTTTCATATCATTATACAAAGCTTAATGAAGTTGA
>NC_027749.1:44309563-44331671 GCF_000695525.1 Brassica oleracea var. oleracea
CTGTATGTATTGAACTTCTTTCTTTCTCTCTCCTCCCATTTCATCCTCTCCAACACCCCCGAGATTCCCAGATTTCAGATTATGTCTCTCGCTTGGGAGTCGGTATGTCGCAAAAAGTCTCCCAGACAGAAGTTCTTTAAAATCATCAAGGCCATGCGCCTCTTCGCCGCTCCCCCCCCCCCCCCCCCACTTCACCACCTTCGGAAACAAAAAGATATTTATTTACAAAGGGCAAAAAATTAAAAAATCAAATCAGTTATCACCCTAATCACCTACGTTCGCTTTCAGCCGCAGACTCCGTCTTCTCGACATCGTCGCCGGAATCTTCAATGTACGATGTTAAAGTCTCACCGGTCGGAAATCGCCTCTTATTCCTCTCAAACAGAGTTTCGAGATTTACTCTCGGTAACTGATGTTTGTCAAAAGGTAAAGGTGAAAGTAATTAATAACACGACCCCACCACTCCGCTTCGAAATTCAAAAACCGAACCAAAAATATAATAAAATAATTAACCTAACTAAATGAAATGACCAGTTACGCTTTTTGGAGTCTTTCCATCGAAAAACTACCTTTGTAGTGGGAACTGCTCTATTGTGTAAAAGAAAACTTGAAACTGCCCATGTGTGTAATAAACTCAAGTTTTAACTTAAAACATCATTATGTGTAAGTAGCAAGTACGCAATATGAACCTTTTTATTTATTTAAAATTTTAAATATAATGACCGAGTGTTGTGGTATGTTCTCTTAGGATCTAATTAGTGTAATCGCAACGGTTGCAGTTTGGGCGTTTGTGGATACGGATGGTTGCGGTTTCAAATGTTATTAAAAGATTTGGTACAACGATTAGAAATTGGTATGTTTGCAGGATACTTATGAGTGGTTCACTATTAAACACAATAGTGGTTAAATAATAAAATAACAACATTTATATTTTTTATAATTATAAAATATTAAAATCATATTATTATAAGAAATATTAAAATTATAGTATTATAAGAAATATTAAAATTATATTTATAAATTATATTATTAAATCTTTAAAAAAATTATAGACATAATTTCTTTTAAATTTTTCTAATATAAATTTAAATATGAGATATATATATACATATTTTAGTATTTATATTATTTCAATTTAAAATTTTAACTGAATATTTTTATTTTTATATCTATAAATCTTTTTTAAAAAATATTATCATATCGCAACCGTCCGCAGCAGTAAATGTTAGTTGCAACCAGTTTTTGAATTTTAGAAGTTTAGAACGATTTGAAGCGATTTATAGTATTTTCTTTGATTGCAAAAAACTACCAACCGTTACCAACCGCAAAAACTGCGTTTACGAGTGGAAGCGGAAAAATTGGTCATGCCTTTGGTCTTCTATTCTGAAGTTTTTTATACACCATTTCGGAGGTTTGGCTACGCATGCAGTTTACCAAACCCATTGACTAGGAGTTGTTAATGGTTGCACAAGATCTCTTAAACTTGGAAAAGGAACAATCTCGAACACGTGATCATTTTGTTCAACTTGCTTAAACAAATATACAGCTACATCGTTTCTGAAAAATAAAATAAAATAAAAATACAGCTAAACTATTACACCAACAATGAATTATTATATTCTTCTCGATGCAAGATACGGCACTACTATATTATTCGACAAAAATCCATGCGAAAGTTCTTGGTTTCATCGTTATTTTAACATGTAATCTTGCGTTACATACAAAGCTCCCATACTTTCATACTATTTATAAAGTTACATTACAAAGTTCCCATACTTTCATACTATTTATAAAGTTACATATAGAATATAAGTCATGGATGGGTCGTGGTCATTTGTAATGTTTGTATACAATACTTTAAAAGTAAATTTTGTGGAAATGATAAAAGGAAAGCAACTTTGATTTTGTCTACAATATAAAATGCAGAGGCCATATTCCTTGAAGGAAAATTTCAAATTTCGAGGCCAACAAAAAAATAATTATATGAAAGAAGAATATGATTCTTGATCTTTTTCAAATGTAGAAAAACTATAGAACAACCTCTCTCTTTGGTGTACGTGTAAAGAAAAAGGATTGAATATGCAATTTAACTTCCGTTTAAGTATACTCAACATCTTATAATTAATTACATTAATGTTTGCATTTTATTTAACCATGCACGCATTTTCGTTTATAGTTTCTATCAATCTACATCGCGTACGACACGTTCAGACGTACTCCACTGAACCAAAATATCAAAACCACTGGAAATGTAGATAAATGGTAAGTCAAAGTCTTATATCCTCATAATATTCTTCCGCTTCAATTGGTAACCATTTTTAAAAAATTACTACAATAATTTATTGCTTTTCAAAAAAATATTCAAAATTTTTGTTACATTATTGTTTGTTAAGTTATAAACATGGATTAATTTATTAAAAATATAATTTGTTCTTCAATTTTTAGTGAATATAAAATTTGACTACAAGTATTATTTTCATCTATTCAACTTTTCAGATAAATTTTTATATATTATTTTGCGCAAATTTCTTTGATCATGCAGTCACTAGTGAATTCTTCATCCACGAAAATTACTTCATATAGTACGAAATTATTATATTCAGATCAGTTTAATAACTAAAACTCAATTCAAGCAAAAAAAAAATAAGCTCAATTATTCTTGTACATTTGAATATTTGATTCAAGTGATTTATAGGAATGGACTAATTCTTAACCGGAGAAATTTCAATTCTACCAAAATTTTGATACCATTTTTCAAATTTACCATTAATGAATAACTATTTTCAAAAATACCTTAAATTTATGGTAAAAAAACACTAAACTAATTTTTTAATATTTATAGAACATTTATAAATCCAACCCCAACCCTTTAATATTAAACTCTTAACAATAATAATCAATAAAGCTTAAACTCAAATTTTAGTATATTTTTTGATTGGTGGTATTTTTGGAAAATGATACTTAACTTGTGGTATTTATAATAATTTCTCTTCTTAATCCATATCTGAATCAGAATTTAATGAGGAAAAAAAAACTGAAACCGGGTTTTTTGTATTTTGGAATAAAACATCCAAAATAAATCATACTTCATTATTATATAAAATATCAGTTGTAGTATTTATTTATTTTTGATCAAATATCAGTTGTAGTATAAAAATATTTATTTATATATATAAAACAGGGGACTGATTATAGAAAATACTCGATATATTAAAATAAAGATGGTACGCAAGTCCTCCTTTCTAGTCTCGTCCCCCTCCTTTCTAGTCTCGTCCCGCTTCGCCTCCTTTAGGACGCACAAGAGAGAGAGAGAGAAGAGACTCATTAGCATAATAAGCACCAACAAGCTCTCTCTCTCTCTAGATTCTGTGCCGCCTCTGCATTATTCCCTCTTCGGTTTTGTAGCAGCAAATCTTCATCGTCGTAAGTACTCTTCTCCTTAACTCCTTTTATCGTCTTTAGCTTCTTCAGATCGAATCTACAGTCTTTTCTGAAGATCTCTTCTCTTCTCGGAGTTGGTGTATTTTGTTGAATTTTTTAGAGCATCTCTTTTTTCAGATGGGTCATGCTCATTTCGTGGCTATATGCTTTAGACATTATAGGGTACTTGAAAAGTGTTTGTCTTGACACGGAAAGATCCATGCTTTACTGACATTTTCTTTTTGTTATCTTTGACAGGTTGATTTTAGAATGGGTTACATAGGAGCACATGGTGTAGCAGCTCTTCATAGATACAAATACAGTGGTGTGGATCACTCTTATCTTTACAAATACCTTCTCAACCCTTTTTGGACTCGTCTAGTCAACATCTTCCCTCTTTGGATGCCGTAAGTATCCATCCTTTAAGGCAGTTCTTAAACTCTTTCTTGATTCCTTGAGATTGAATGATAACGTTTCTGCTTATCTTATCCTTTTTTTTTTCATGTGTTCCCTTACTACCTTTTGGATCCACTATCCAGGCCTAACATGGTATAATGTGAATCCTATCTTGCATTTATGTTTCTAGTCTTAATATTATACTTATGGATTTGTTTGTTCTGTAGATAACACTAATGGGGTTCATGTTTCTTGTCACATCTGCGCTGTTAGGCTATGTGAGTTATTCCTCTGAAAAGGTTTTTTGCTTGCTTTAGTTGAATAAAACACTTATGGGATGTCTTCAAATTGTGTGTAGGTATCCTCGCCTCTGTTGGATTCTCCTCCTCCTCGATGGGTTCACTTCGCACATGGACTGCTTCTGTTTTTGTATCAGGTGCGCTTCCTTTGCTCTTAAGGATCCGACTTTTCTTCTGGTTGTTAAGTGTTTTTTGCTGACATGTTTTGAACACTTATGGTTAATGATTTAGACATTTGATGGTTTGGATGGGAAGCAAGCACGAAGAACAAGCTCCTCTAGCCCACTAGGAGAGCTTTTTGATCATGGTAGTCTCAATGTTCCACCTTCTCTCTATCATCTATTTTTTGGGTTATGTTGCTGACATTAGTTTAATATTTGTAGGTTGTGATGCACTTGCTTGTGCGGTAAACCTTTTTCTTTCGTCTCCTTATTATCATGTAGATGAGTTTATAAGTTCATACTAAAAATGAAATTGAAAACAGTTTGAAACAATGGCATATGGAAGCACTGCTATGTGTGGAAGAGATACTTTCTGGTTTTGGGTTATTGCAGCTGTTCCTTTCTTTGGAGCAACGTGGGAACAGTAAGTCTTTTTTTTTCACTTCAATCTTTCAACTCTGTTTCATCTCTAATACTTTTTGCTCTATGACTCTTTTGTAATTTTAGCTATTTCACCAATACACTTATTCTTCCGGTAGTCAATGGTCCTACAGAAGGTCTTGCACTTATATACTGTGGCCACTTCTTCACAGCCTTTGTTGGTAAGCTTCAAACAATCTAAGAAAATTTCATTCACTTACATTTCTTTTGAATCCTTTTGACATATTTTTTTTTCATCTTAAAGGTGCTGAATGGTGGGCTCAGCAGTTTGGGAAGTCGATTCCTTTATTGAGTTGGGTGCCGTTTTTGAACGGTGAAAATCTCAAATCTTTTCCTTAACTATTCTCACTGCAAGTTTACTGAAACTTTTCTCGGGTTTTTTTTCCAGAGATTCAAATGTCCAGAGTAGTACTATTCTCAATGATTGTTTTTGCTGTTATACCAACCGTTGCATTCAAGTCAGTCTTCCAAAATTCATCGATCTTATGTTTTTTTTCTTCTATGCAATACTCTGCTCACACCTACACTGCTTTGTTCTACAGCGTGTATAATGTGTACAAAGTTGTGCACACAAGAAAAGGAAGCATGCTTCTAGCATTAGCTATGGTATAATCTCCTAGACTAAAAATTTATTCAATGGATACTTATATTAAGTTGTGTGTGTAACGTCAATGTTTGTGTGCGTGTGTTCAGCTATATCCCTTCGCCGTCCTACTTGCAGGAGTTTTGACTTGGTACATGTCTTGCTTTTAGTTTTGTCTTATCTCTCTCTCTCCTTAACTTACTCCCATTCACTCATTGAGCCGTATTGGTCTTCTTGTCCCTCTAGGGATTACTTGTCTCCAATTGATCTCATAGGAAACTATCCTCACTTAGTTGTATTAGGAACTGGTCTTGCTTTTGGATTCCTTGTGGTAAGCGGTTTCGAGTTCGTATTCATTGTTACATAATGAAATTGAAAGCTGAGCATTAGTCAATGGTTTATGATTCCAGGGAAGAATGATTCTAGCTCACTTATGTGATGAGCCAAAAGGATTAAAAACAAACATGTGTCTGGTAAAAAACCGATAAAACTTCTTCTCTTTCTGTCTATTTTTTTTCTTCATAGTCCTCATTAACCTTTCTTTTGTGCAGTCACTGCTTTACCTTCCCTTTGCACTAGCGAATGCTCTAACTGCTAGACTCAACGACGGGTATGTTCTTTCTTCTCCCTTAGTTCGGCTTTTGCCTTCCTTTTCATCATGTTGATAGTCTTTAATACATTAGAGTGTGTTAATCTATGTGTAGGGATCCTCTTGTGGATGAGTTTTGGGTTCTTCTTGGTTATTGTATATTCACGATGGCACTATATTTGCATTTTGCAACTTCAGTCATTCATGAGATCACTACTGCACTTGGAATCTACTGCTTCAGGTTTGAATTAATATATCTCTGTTACTTTTAACCATTTTTTATAATTATAGTTTACGAAAACTTGATTTCATTTACACTATTTCATCAGGATTACGCGCAAAGAAGCTTGAAGGAAACATTTAAAAAGGAAAAACAAATCTTAAGGTATGCTTTTTCAGGTGTTAGCTTTCTTCTTCCGTACCTTAAGAACTTGAGTGTTGGTTAATAGGTCTTTGTTCTGTCTGTTCATAACATTTTTCTCTCTTTTACAGGTAGGATAATGCAGATCACAACACGAATCTGAATATTTTTGTACTGAAACTAAACGATTGATCGTAATGTTTTTGGAAAATGTTTTTATTTTGTTTGTTTTTCTTGTTTGCTCAAAATAGTTTATTCATGTAGAACCTTTTTTGCAATGTTTCTAAAAAAGCAGGATTTTTATATGATTATTATTTGATGAATTTCGTTTTTGTGATTACAATCTTTTGCCATCGTATTGCTGTTTGCTTATATTGTTTTAGTTATGTGTTTAAATTTTTTTTTATTCAAACATCGACTATTTTGTTTACCATTAAGTTAAATTGGTACAAAGTTTTTGACCACATCAGTTTTACTATGTATACAACAATGCATTTTAGCAACACCATAGAACACTCACTAGGGTGATTTCTCATTCGGATCTAGCTCAACTTAGTTATCACATGTATATGCTTTCCATAAAATAAAAAATATCATTAGTTATCACATGGTTAGGCTGGTATTAGAGTATGGACCTCTAACTTTGTCGGAACAATAAATAAATGATAATAAAAACATATGAAAAGATGCCACAAAAATCATACTATATGGACCTCTAACTTTGTCGGTACTGATGGTTTTCGCAGCTGGTTTAGAACTAACCACACTAGACCGACATGGAAATTTAGAAAGTAAAGTGTGTGGAAAAGATAATTAAAATTAGGTAAATGAGAAAAGCATGATCTTGTCTCTTTTGGAATGAATATCCAATCATGAAACACAAACAATATAATTAATCAACAACGGAACAATACAGCACAATGATTATTAACACATTTTTTAATTTTAACACAGATACGCAGAAAAAAAAATTCTTATTTTTTAAAAAGATGAAAAATAATTTTAAAAGAGACAAAACTACCTTATAACATTGACATGTCCCAAATGATGTCTATTGTTCAAGCATGCTGTCTAGGGCATGCCAACTTTGCATTATCTTACTTTTTACCCACCCATTTCTCTTCTATTTTAAAAATTTATCAAAATACTTTATATTTATTTTAGCCTTAATTTGACCAAGTTGAAATTGTTATATAGTTTAGTTCATTTTAGATTTCATATGTTTCCTAAGGGCGTAGTAATTTTATTTTAAGTGTCTTTTTTGCCAACAATTGATTTTCTTAATGTTGAGTAATGCTGGTTAGTACAAAATAATGGATTTTAGCTTGTAGTACTAGGCTACTAGCTACAATTTTTTTTTGTATTAGCGTTTGTAATATAAAATGCAAATACCCAAAACATTTAGAGACAATGGAGTAAATATTTTGTATAGTCCACCACGTCACGTTAAACATTAAAGGCTATGAATCGATCACTCAGTAGAGACATAACATTCTCAAAATTTTCACGTTTCGAGTTCAGGTATTCGTCAGTTCGTAGCAGAATAAACACAGGACACTTGTATGATGAATGTACCACAATATAACTTTATAACCAAAATGATGTTGTTAGGCCATACCATGCCTCGGGTTATAGACGATTGGTACTTATTAACTTTTAGTGAAAGTCAAACTATTGTTTTAGTCTGATTTTTTTAAAAAAAATTGTTGAACTTTAAATCTCAGAGTATGGAATACAATAAGAAAAAGATACATAAATCTTCTAACACTTAGGAAACTCAACCGGATCACCAAATTTGATATTTTGGTGTTCAATTTAATTTTCTATCTCCAATTACAACACCAAATTCTATATAGAATATAAGATTTTAAATATTATTATTATTTATTCTTAATAATTTTAATATATTCATTATTTGTAATTGACTAATTAATGACTTTTTTATCACATTTATATCTTATGTTTAGTTGTTAGAATTTATATGTTTTCACTGTTTATTAAAAATATAATTTAGTTAATTTACATAGTAATTTATTTATTTATGTAAAATTTTAGTTGACATTAAAATTTTGCACATTTAAAAATGAAAGTACATAATAATAAATTATCTTTATTTTGTTAGAATTTCATATAATTTATTATATTTATTTAGTTATAGTATTATTAAAATATTTTTAATGTTTAAAAATGTGAAAAATTAAATATACAAAATAATATGATATGTTTCTTTAACTATAATTTAAACTAAATAAAAATATTAATGTGACTATAATTAACTGAAAATAAAAAAAAATATTATTTTATATTTAGTGTGATAAATAGAGTTATGTCAAAGTTAATTTTAACCCTATTCATAAAACACTAAATTTGATGTAATGGAATAATTTTGGAGTTCCATGGAAAAAAAAACTACACCAAATATGGACTCTCACTGGCGTTGGTCTAATATTACAAAATGATCCACAAATAAAAATAAAAATAAGGGAAGGTTAATGAATTCGAGCTCCAATTGAAACACCAAAACACAAACGAATCAAAGCTGCTCCTAGGGAACGCCTCCGTTTGAAATTTTGACATTGCTCTGGTATTTATTCTACCGTGTAACCCAATAATGAGTTTTTTTTTTTGGTATCTCAGGCCTACCGGAGAAGTGCAGCTGATCCCCAAAAAGATGGTACAGCCCTTTGATAGATTTTTCATTCCGGATATTCAAATGGGCCCGTAAGATAAATCCATATCTGTGTGGCCATAAGATGAAATGTAATAGAATGCTTTCTAACCCGGGTGGCTTAGCACCCTGGAGTGCCTTTCCACCGATGGAGGACCATCAATTTGCATGAATACTTTGGTATATTTGGAAAAGAAAGAACAATAAAATGTTCAGTAATATGGACATGGATCCAAGAAACACGCTCAAATTGGCAGAAACAGAGTCAACACTTTGGGCTGATGCACATGTATTGACCGAGACCAGGATAGGGTCCCATGCTGAGGTTACGACTCTCCCATCAATTACGGAGAGATGGTGTTTTACAGATGGTTCTTGGAAGGAGAATGAAGTTTTCTCTGGGCAAGATTGGCTAAGTACTTTAGAAGGCTTTGATGGGTTGTTAGGAGCAAGGAATGTCCGAGCTTGTCTATCCCCTCTACATGCGGAGATAGAAGCACTACTTTGGGCAATGGAATGTATGAAAAATTTACGCCAGTTTCAGGTTACATTTGCAACGGATTGTTCTCAGTTGGTGAAGATGGTTTCAGAACCAGAAGAATGACCCGCATTTGCAAATAAGAAGATATTAAGTCCCTGAAAGAAGTTTTCACACGTTCGGAGATTATCTATGTACCAAGAACGCAAAATTCAAGAGTGGATAGCCTAGCACGCAGTGCCAGGAAACAACCGTCGTTTGTCGTTCACATGGATCAATATCTACCGGAGTGGTTCAGAGAGTCAGTATGAGTCTGTATTTAATGACGAAAAAAAAAAAACACCCTGGAGTGCGCCTACTACTAAACCACCACATGAATTTTATTTAGCCATGTTTATATGTTTACGAAAATATTTTATTCAAAGTTACCAAGTTACCAATAATGATCTTATTCTTGGATCCATAGAATAAAGTATAGATAATGTTAGCAAATATGAAAAAAGTGTTAGCAAAATGTTAGATAATGAAGACATTTAATTAAATGTCAAACTGAAAAGGACAAAGCATGCACACAATTAATCATTATACGTACATCTATTACTCAAACCTTTTGATCTAAAATTCGTCGTGTGGGCTATTTAATCATTTGAACTTCGGCTCGAATGTTTTATCAGGGGTAAGTTTAGAGGAAACTACTAGCCATGACATGCTCATCCCTAAAATCAAGGATGCTTACTATTCCAAAAAATCACATACATATAGTTGCAAATATACAGATATGAAGATGTTCTATCTGTTTAATTATATATATACATATATATATATGATATATGTATACAAAAATGTAAGAAGCTGGCAAGAGAATTAATACGGACTTAAGAACAAACGGCAGACACATGAGTTCATTCATCTCCACGTATATATTCCTCTTGTACTCAATGTTTTTGTTAATTCCCTTGTATTTATCATCACTCCATCTTTAGTTTTTGGCTTTTTATATATTTCCATCTTATAATCGTTTGGATTTTTCTGTTTATTTGTGCAATAATGTTTCTGTTTTTATGTAAATATGCTTGGGCGCGGTTCAAGACACTGACGTGCATGTTAGTATACAAATCAGCCATACAAAATGTCTGGAACCGACTTATTTATGGGAAATGTCATCTTCTCATGATCAAATAGTTCCAAGTAATCAAATAGTGTTTGGTCTATTGGGGTAGTCGTGTAGATATGGTCTCTCTAAAAAATTAAGAAGTCATGTTCTCTCGGGCTCGAGTGTATTGATATATCTATTATCTTGCCGCCACAATGCATTCGAAAGATAAATAGATATATAGACACAACAGGTAGTATAATTTGTTTTTGTGAACATGAAAACTTAGTACAATAAACTAATACTATGGCATAAAATTAAATTTCAGTTTGGTTTTTAGAATTTTCCTTGGCTCTACCAAATTCAAAAAACAAAACGAAAGTAAAAAACAACCCTAAGGTGCTTTCTTGATCATACCCTTTCTCTTTTTCCTTTATTTCCCTAACTTTTTTTTTAAAACAATTTCCCTAACTTTTTAGCAATTAATTATTCGTTTAATTTCCCTAATTGCGTTTAGTAGTTCATAATTCCCATGCTAATTAACAACAAGAGTGATTAAAATAAATGTTTTATTATATTTTTACACTAAAAGTAATAAAGAACCCGTAAACTTTGCCCAAATTTGAGGATATGATATCAATAATAATGGAAATAATTAAGATAAAATAATAATAAACCATCCATTAAGACCATGATTATTGGAGGTTCTTAGGGTGTGGTTCTTAGCGGAATATAAGAACCCGTGTCTTAACTTTTAACTAAAAAAACTAAGAACTGATTCTTAAATAAGAGTTTTAAGAGCCGGTTCTTAATTTTTTTAGTTAAAAGTTAAGAGACAGGTTCTTATATTCCGCTAAGAACCTCAGTCCAAGAATCCCAGTAATCATGTTCTAAGGATGAAATTTAATTTGAAAAACAAAATTGTGGGACATTTGAAAAGAGGGAAAAAAAATAAAAAGACCCAGCAAAAAAAATAAAAAGAAAACGTAAAGCTAAAGCAAACAAGCCTATAGCTAAGCGTCGTTACACTTTCAAAACCTCTCAGTCTCTCATCAAAATCCGAGAAAAAACAAAAAGAAAAAGTCTAAAGAAACTCTAATCTAAAGATCCGATCGTCGTCATCTTCACTTCTCTGGATCTTCGCCTTTTGTTTTGTCTCTTTTGCTTTATGTTCTGTTTCTATATCTTGCCCTAAATGAAAGACAGAGGAAAGAGAACAGCAATGGAGAGAAGAAACGACGACGTCTCGCTTCACTACAGCTCACCGTCGGAGCTCTCTTGTGGGAAACATCCATCGGTTTCCACTGTCGGAATATGTCCGTACTGTCTGAACGACCGTTTAGTTAACCTCGTATGCTCAGGATGCGGCGAACAGAGACTCTCTTCTTGCTCTTGCTCAGATATCTCTTCTAACCGAACCTCAAACGCCGCCGTAGACGCCGAGAAAGTCCTCCGGATCGCTTCTCTCATCGACGAAGAGGCGACGAAACAGAGGAAGCCGAAGAGAACAGAGGAAGTTGTGGTGTTCAAGAGGAGTAGTAGCAGCTGCGTTGAGATTAACAAGACGAAGCATCATCATAGATTCTCGAGACTCGGGAGGTTCTTCAGGAGGATTAATCCGAGAAAGGACAGAGCTTTCGATGAGAAGAACAACAACGACAACGATTCTTGGGTTTTGAAACAGAGTGTTTCGAGATCGAGATCGCTCTGTAGCTTCCGAGGAGGAAACGGGTACCTTATCGGGTCGGAAGAAGACGTATCGTCTTACTCCGGCGCGAGGAGCTCGTTCTCCGCCGCGAGAAGCTCCAGCGTCAACGGCGGTTTAGGGGTTTTCGATGCGACGATAACAGAGCATCGGAGGAGTAACTTCGAAGGGAGGAAGAGTAACTTCAGCGAGACGACGGAGCACCGGAGGAGTAATTTCAGTGAACCGGAGCCGCCTCGGAGGAGCTGTTTCGAGGCGAGGAAGAGTAACTTCAGTGAAACAGAGTATCCCAGGAAGAGTAACTTCAGCGAAACAGAGTATAAACAGAGTATCAATAATCATCCACGTAGGAGCAATTACGAAGCGCCGCCAAGGAAGAGTGACTCGTCGGCGATGAGTTTCACGAGAAGGGTTTTGTCGATGAAAGAGAGTTACTTTACCGGAGGAGAAGAGCCTGGTTTTATAGATCTCAAGTTTGATTCCTCTGGAGGAGGAGATGTAGTGGTGAACGACGGCGTTTTGGAGCATGGAGGAGGAGGGTCTTGCCGGTTAACAAAGAAGGATAGAGAGGTGAGTAAGAGTCGAAGAAGTTTCAAAGGATGGAAATGGATATTCGGACATCATCATCTTCATCATCATCAAAGAGATTCATGATGAATTGATGATGCTGATGGAGATTGAAGGTAACAATTGAACTGTTTGAGTGATCCGATACAAATCTTAGTAATAAAGGCTTTAAATTTTGTTTTCTCTAATGATTTTATCATTTTGTTTTGTTGAATATATATATATATATCGACGCATCGGACTCCAAGTTTTGTGATTTGAAATGATAAAGAGATGTGATTATGAGTGTACACAACTTAACCGGTTTTAACCAAAGTCTCATTTTGTAAACTGGTAACCTTAGAGTTCTAATGTATTTTATTGGTCACTTTAATTCAATACATGTGAAGGTTGATTAGCCTTTGTGAACTTTCATTGATACTGCTTGCGTCACAGAAGCTTTATCTACTAGAAATCTAATATTCTTTTTACTTGTGTATAAGCTATTGAAATATTCAGACATGAGCTTATATTCATCACCTTGTCCTCGGTATATGAATCTAAATATTATGGAACAGACTATCAACGCGCGATAGAATGCTGGGTTGGGGAGCTGATGTATATTTGAACTGTCTCTTGTGTTCAGGATCTGATGAGTCTAGGCAACATCTGTCTCCATCTGTCGCCTCCTATCTTATTTGAAGAATGTTTGAGGTGGTTAAAACCCCCTACTACAGACACTAATAGTCTCCAATCATTAAGCTGATCTTTAAAGCTGTTGTTTATATGGTTTGGAAAGAGAGAAAATGCTCGGTTGCACACCAACTTGTGCAGACCTACTCAAGCCATTATATCAAGTAGATTGTGCAATTGCGGTTAGACCCACTATCTCTGAACATGAAGCTCGCTAGTAGTTCTTCATCTACTCTTTTGGGTTCTTGGTTAAGTCTTTTTTTGAGGGCATTATTGTTAAGTCCCTGGGTATAGCCACTCTGGTCGTTTTTTTTCTTTTCGTAAAGTTAGGTGGTAGAGCGTGTGATCAATCTTTTTTTTTGGTATGAAATGAAATGATAGAAAACAAAATAAAAAAAAATGTTTTTAAAAACATAATTCTGTCTCTTTACCACTTTAAAACAGTTCTTCAAGTTTTTATGTTTGCACACTTTCTAACAACGATTTTGCTTTAAAGATTCATTCTTACGATTGAACTACATTATTATAGGCTGATGCCTAGGAATAATGTTGTATAGTGGTCCAAACTAAAGCAATATAGCGAAAATTTCCAGCCTAGGCCCATGTTAAGCCTAATACAATCTTCATAGCCGTAGCGATGATGATGATTCCAAAGACGGGTTCAGTATAAACATTCTGAAATTTCAAGGGTCGAACAAACATCATGAAGATGATTTGGAGCTTCAAGGCCAGCAAAAGCTTATCATCGCACAATAATAACCCACCAGATATGAGATATAGATATAGCAATTACTCCCTGATAAAGATATAGATGCTGTAACTCTTAATGCATGTAAACAGTGATGAGAAAAATGTAGTTCACTCGTTAGTATTGAATCTTATGTGCTTTCCTATGTTGGTTTGCTGCTGTATTCTCTGCAGCGTTTGTGATTGCATTAGTTATTGGTTGGATATATGAGATATAAACATCATTACATTTTTCTAATCACTGTTTAAATGCATTGAGAGGATCTATTGTTGTTTAAACTCGTTTGGTGTGTGTATGAACTCAATGAATAACAAGAACTAATTCTTCTTATTAATCTCTTGTGGAAACTCACTCAAAACCACAAGCACTCAATCACACAACTCACACTAATATCATCAAATGACATTGTGTTTATATAAGACTTTAGATATCCTAATCCTAAAAGGAAACACTTATAAGTAGATAACTCCTAAATACACTTTGATCCTTATCTCATAAAGATCCTAAACTACTTAGGATTAGGATAGCTTGACGCTCAAGCTTTCTTCAAGCTTACTTCAACAGTCTTCTCCTTAAGCTTGAACTTCATATCTTTCAAGTCTTGAATGCCTATGAGATCTCTCATCTCTTTATACTTGACTCTTCCCGATGCTTTAGTTAGAACATCTGCCTTTTGCTCACTCCCCGGTACATGCTCAACTTCTAGTAACTCTTTCTCAACACATTCTCTGATAAAATGATACCTTGAATGTATATGTTTGCTGCGCCCATGAAACACCGGATTTTTTGAAAGTGCAATAGTCGATCGATTGTCGATGCGTATGGTGGTCCTTTTGAATAGAGCTCCCGTGATCTCTCCAAGGAGATCTTGCAACCAGATCGCTTGTCTTGCTGCCTCTGTCGCTGCCATGAACTCAGCTTCACATGATGATAGCGCAACTGTCTCTTGTTTTTGAGAACACCAGGTGATAGGACTCTGGCCAAGATAAAATATATGTCCCGTTACACTCCTTCCATCATCAGGATCTGTATTATAAGAACTGTCGCTGTAGCCAACTAGCTTCATCTCTTCATCCTTTGACCTCCCGAAGTTTAGACCAAGCGTAGTAGTACCTTGCAAGTACCGTAGACACTGTTTTATTGCTATGCCATGCGATTCCTTCGGGTTTGCCATATACCAGCTTAATACCCCAATGCAATATGACAAGTCCGGTCTAGTATGGAGTAGAGAACGGAAACATCCAATAATCTTTCTATAGTTAGTTGCATCGATATCTCTTTCCTTTTCAGACTTGGCTAGCTTGAGCCCCATCTCCATTGGCGTTTGAACTGAATTGCAAGAGCTCATCCCGGCTTCCTCTAGTATCTTCAGAGCATACCGGTTCTGACACAAAGAGATACCCTCTGCATGTTGATTCACTTCAATCCCCAGATAGTAAGTAAGCCTGCCTAGATCACTCATCTCGAACTTCATCGCCATCTCAGCCTTAAACTCTTTAATCTGTTTCAGACTTGTTCCTGTCACAAACAAATCGTCAACATACACAGCAACCACTAGAAGATCTCCGCTCACTGACCTTCGATACACAGAAGGTTCCTTCAAGCATCTCTCGAACCGAAAACCTAACAAGATTTTGTTTAGCTTGTAGTTCCAAGCTCGAGGTGCTTGCTTAAGGCCATATAATGCCTTTCTCAGTAGATAAACCTTCCTCTCACTTCCTTTAACCTCAAATCCTTTTGGTTGTGTAAAATATACTGTTTTTTTTAAGTCTCCATGCAGAAACGCAGTTTTGACATCGAGATGATGAATTTCCCATCCATGAGAAGCTGCAAGGTTGATTAGTAGCCGCATGGTTTCGATTCGAGCCACAGGAGCAAACACTTCTTCATAGTCTATCCCATGTTTCTGCACATATCCTTTTGCGACCAAACGAGCTTTGTATTTGTGAATACTGCCATCTGCGTTTCGCTTAATTTTGAACACCCATTTTAAGCCTATCGGCTCGCTCCCTGTGGCAGCTCAACTAGACTCCAATAGTCTAGTTTAGTGATCGACTTTATCTCATCTTCACACGCGAGAATCCATTCTTTAAGCTCTTTTGCCTGCTCGAAGCTGCTTGGTTCATCGTTTAGGGTTAGCAGTAGCTTGTCTCCTTCATACTCGGCTACCAACACATAGTCTTCCAGATATTTTGGTCTTAATCTTTGTCTCTCTGAACGCCTTAGCCCCGGTGGATCACCGTCTTGTGTCATCTCTTCTTCATCTTCATCGGTTGTATCACTCTCCTCTGTTTCAATATTTTCATTAGAGCTAGGTTTCACCAACTCGACCTTACTTTGCTATGTTTCTTCTCCCTCAATGCCATAATTTCCGAAAGCTCCTACAACAACTTTGAAATCACGTACTTGGCTATCTTCTGCGTCAGCTTACTTCCAATTCCATCCCTTCGTTTCATCGAATACAACATCTCGGCTGACAACTATTCGCTTAGCTTGAGGATCAAGTAATCGATATGCCTTTGATCCTGGTTCTGTGCCAAGATGAACTAATAGTCGTGATCTGTCATCGAGTTTCTTTAACAGCTTCGATTCTATCTTTGCATAACAGATGCATCCAAAGGTTCGCAGATGAGCAATATTTGGCTTCTTTCCTCGGAAAGCCTGATACGGAGTAACATCCTTTAATGCCCTCGTAGCTATTCTGTTCAACAAATAGGTGGAGTGTCTGATTCCTTCTCCCCACAAGTAGTTTGGGACATTCATGTGCTTCAAGCAGCTTTTGGTCATCTCTAACAACGTCCTGTTGCGTCTCTCGACGACACCATTCTGTTGAGGGCTATAGGGTGCTGTAAGATGCCTCCTGATACCTGATTCTTCGCAGTACTCATGGAATTCGTTTGATAAAAACTCTCCTCCCCTATCCGTTCTTAGGGTTTGTATCTTTGCTTTTGTCTCCTGCTCTACTCGTTTCTTAAAGACTTTGAACTTACTAAACGCCTCGCTCTTCTCTTTAAGTAGAATAGTCCACATATATCTTGAATGATCATCAATTAGGACGAAGATATACCTGTTTCCAGCACTTGTGGTTGGTGTTATGGGACCACATAAGTCACCATGTATAAGCTCAAGCAGCTTCTCAGCTCTGTAGGTTGTTGTTTGCGGGAAGGATTGTCTGGCTTGTTTGCCAAGTAAGCAAGAACCGCTTACATTCTTCTCGATATTGATTTGTGGAACACCAACAACCAGCCTTCGTTGAACCATTGATCACATTGTCTCCAAATTGATATGTCCTAACCTTGAATGCCAGCGCAGAAAACTACTTGTTTCAGTTGTGAGTAAACTCATTGTCTTCTTTATCTTCATTCGAACTTTGTACAGGCGATTTTTCGACCTAGCAGCCTTAGCAATCAGCTTTCCCTCACGATCATACATTATGAGATATTCATCCTTCATTCTTATGTCGCAACCCGACTCTGTAGCCTGTCCTAAAGATATAATATTACTCTTTAGATCTGGTATATAGTAAATGTCTAGAATCTTTCGTGGTTCTCCGTTTCTGTCCAAGAACTCGATAGACCCCTTTCCTTTGATATCAATGCGAGAGTCGTCGCCAAATCTGACTTTTCCAGTAATGGTCTCATCAATGCTCGAAAAATATCTCCTATCACCACTCATATGATTTCTAGCTCCGTTGTCGAGGTACCAGATGTTATCTTCGTCATTACCTACTTCGTACTTGCTTGGAAGCGCCTTTTCTTCATTCAAATAAACAACCTCATGAAGCATAAGCTCATCAGCCTCTTGAGTATCATCTTTCTCCACTTCTTGTGCCTCCTGAAGCTTCAGTTTGAGGTCAGGACAATCCATCACGTAATGGCCCAACTTGTCACAGCGGTAACAGGTGACGCGTGATGCGTCACGCGGAGTGTAGTATCTCCCGCGACCTCGTCCCCTGTTTTGATATCTTCCTCCACGGCCTCTGTACCGATTGTCTCCATTGAAACCACCGCGATTTGATTGTGTGTCGCTGTTTGCATACATCAACTTGCCATGTTCTTCTGGAACTTCTTCTTCCTCTGCAACACGCTCCTCATATGCTTTGAGACGTCCTACAATGTCCTCAAAACTGGTTGTTTTTAGATCCAGTACCTGCTCCAAAGCCGCCACTACATGAATGTATTTTCTCCGGGGAAGACACTTTAGAAATTTCTTAACAAGTTTGGTTTCTTCGATCTCTTCACCCAGGCTAGATGACTTTGATGATATCTCAGAAAGCTTTCCAACGAAATTATCAATCATCTCTGTATCCTTCATCTTGAGATGATCAAACTCCGCCATTAGAGTCTGCAATCGAGCTTCCTTTACTCTCTCTGCTCCGACGTTTCTTGCTTTGATTGCGTCTCATACTTTCTTTGCCGTGCTTAGCTCGCCTACCTGTAGGATAAGAGTCTCGGGTATTGATTGAAACAGAAGCACCATAGCCATATCATTCTTGGCATCGTCCCTTGCTTCGGTCTCAACAATTTCCCAGACCTTATGAACCCTAAGGAGAATTCTCATTCTCATGGCCCACACTGTATAGTTTGTTGCGTTTAGTATAGGGCACTTAATGGAAGAGACTCCTCCCTCCTTCGTCGAAGTCGTTATCGCCACCGTAAGATCCGTCATATTGGTACCGTAAGCTCTGATACCACAATGTTGTTTAAACTCGTTTGGTGTGTGTATGAACTCAATGAATAACAAGAACTAACTCTTCTTATTAATCTCTTTTGGAAACTCACTCAAAACCACAAACACTCAATCACACAACTCACACTAATATCATCTCATGACATTGTGTTTATATAAGACTTTAGATATCCTAATCCTAAAAAGAAACACTTGTAAGTAGATAACTCCTAAATACACTTTGATCCTTATCTCATAAAGATCCTAAACTACTTATGATTAGGATAGCTTGACGCTCAAGCTTTCTTCAAGCTTACTTCAACATCTATAACTTTATTAGGGAGTAATGGCTATATCTATATCTCATATCTGGTGGGTTATTATTGTGTGATGATAAGCTTTTGCGGGCCTTACAGCTCCATCTCATTCATGAATTTTGTTCGACACTTCCGTCTTTTGATTCATCATCCTCGCTAGGGCTGTGCAGATTGGATTAGGCTTGGCATGGGCTTGAATTCTTGCATGAATTTGCTTTAATTTTTAATCGCTAAAAAACAGATGCATGGAAAGTAAGCCAGTCACGGTCGGTCTGTAGTTTATCGGACATGGTCGGCCCTCAGGTTTTTGGACCACTATATAACGTTATTTATTAGGCATCAGCATAATTAATTGTTATTATTGTTTTTTCTGTCAATGGTAGTCATTGTTGAAGATTAGTACGTATACCATTTTATTTGTTAGAATATTGATTGATTTTTTTTAACTTGAACATGTATATGTAAATACATTGAAATCATCTTGATGCAAGTTGAATAAGATTTTTATACATATCCAATTTAATGCAAGACAAATGAAAACGATAGTAAAGAACCTTGACATATCATTTCTGATCATCATATACTACTTCATTAAAATTTGATGAGCTTGTTAAGATTGACGAAATAGATAAGAATCAGTTGTGGAAGCATGACTTGCTAATCTTGGCAAAAGAAACGTTTCTAAGACGAAAAGCATGGCTGAAGTTGGATAAATTTGGCCACGTATGTTTCATATCCAATGTAAAAGAAAAACGTTTTTTACAATTTAGTATTCTAATGGGTATATATGAAAGGAAAACTTGTTGATACTGAATCCGATGAATAATAAAGCTAGGTTTACTTTGTTCGTTAATAACATTCATGTAAACATTCGTAAAGTCTATAAATATTGTTTTACCAATGCTTATGTTTCTACTTAACCATGTTTTTATTTGTTATTATCAGTTTTTAGTCTTGGCCAAACGATAGTTTTAACTTTTATCTGGTGATGACTTATGCATGGTCTTATTAAAAACTATCAATGCATCTATTTGCCAAACGTATCAATGTACCATTCTATCTTGATGTTCGGATTCACGTAACCTTTGCTTTGGTGTTTAATAAAGAAAGATACTTAGCGTGTACATAAGGGACAGCTTTTCACAAAAGAGCTTTGAATTACGTCATATCTTTTAGTTCACATGAACTTAATTTATATTTTACTTCCATATATCACTATAATCGCTATTTTCCAGAAAGATTTGTAATCGCATGATCACTGCAGATTCAATAACTAGTCGATTTTAATGTGTACATAACATGGTACTTGTTAGCTGAAATTAGAAATGTTTTCATAATTTAATCAAAAACCATTTTCTTCATCCATACCCTACCAAAAAGAATATCTTGATCGAATGGCTACATTAATATAGAGTGTTATTCAAGGAAAATTAGGCAAGATTATCGTAATCCCATAAATTCTGTTCACACATTATATTATCCAAAATAATACTCTATATACGTTCATTTATTATATTTTTGCTTCGTAGATTATCCCTTTCCCAATGTCTTCCCTTATAGAAGCAAAGAACAAAGGAGTTTGTTGAAACCAAATTTCCCAAAATATGTTAGGATTTAGATTGCTCTTTAATTTCTTCTTTTGCCTTTGTATTTCTTAACTGACTCAATTTCATTCAAAATTCAATGGAAGATCTTAACACATTTGCTGCTGACTGCGTCGTTGTATCATGTTGCTGCAACTGTCTTGTTCTCCAAATCGTGATCTTCATCTTCCTTGGGATTCCTCAAAAACTGATCAAGAACACAAGAAAATGTTACACAAAATGGGGCATAAACGGAAGAACAAAAAGAATGGGGCTCGATTATGAATGTCGAGGAAACACCGGGGTCGATTGGGAATGGAGAAAAGAGACTCTGAGTATAGAGATGGAGGGCTTTGGATGTATTGAAGAAGTTGAAGAGGCTTTACAGGAGTTTTCAAAGAATGGTGAGTTTTTGTTTGGAAGCTTCTGGCGAAAAGAGAGGGTTCAAAACTTGTCAATGTCAAGTTGTGTTAATGAAAACTTTGACCTAAAATTTGTAAGTCGTTATGAGATAATCGAAGAAAATTTCTACTCCTTGGATTATACATTAACAACTTCACATATTGAAATTAGTGGAAATAAAAATAGCCCTTGTATCCACTAGGTTGGGGTTTTGCTTGTTCCCAACTTCAGAGATCCGTATTTTTTCAGCCATGTTCTGATCATCATATAGTTAATAAATGACATGCTTTGTGAAAATTTTATATCATGGACACTCTTTTAATATCGACTCATACAAGTTTTAACAAGTAATAAATATCATAATGAATTTTATTATGGCGGTGAAAGTTTGATTGGTGGATTATTTAGTTGTAGTGCACCAATAAAATGTCATAGTATTATGGATGTTTTTAAAAGGAAAAGAACATCAGATTTTAAGATAACATAAATACGGATATAAGAGTAGTAAAATATTCATTCATATGATCAATATTCAAATTCTAAAATATTTATTTTTTAAATGTTTTTGCTTTATTCCTTTTTGATTTTTGTTTAATCACAACGGTTAGTAACAAGCAATCACTACAAGAAAACAGCGATATTCTAACGGACATTCCGACGGAAAATAAAATCCTCGGAATATCCCGAGGAATTTCCGAGGAAATTCCGAGGAAACACAAAATTTGGTTTCCTCAGAATTTCCTCGGAATATACCGACGGAATTCCGAGGAAATATCAATCCGTCGGAATATTCCGAGGAAATTCCGAGGAAACATGTGTTCCTCGGAAAAAACCGGTGAATTCCGAGGAAATATTATAGCCGTTGGAGAGCCGTTGGGGGATTTTACAAAATTCCGAGGAAATTCTGACAAACTAGCCGTTGGCGTCGGAATTCCGTCGGAATTTCCTCGGTCTGTC